>NW_007930878.1:127192-175324 GCF_000280675.1 Beauveria bassiana ARSEF 2860
TACATACGGCCATAGGCAGTAGAAAATATCGCGTCCCGTCTGCTCCGCGGAAATCAAGCTACTGACCGGCAGATTAGTAGTTGGGTCGGTGACGACCAGCGAACACCGGCTGCTGTATGTTTTTTTTTCTTTTTTTTCTTGTGCTCGTGGTGTCCGCCCTTACTTTTCATGTTTTGAACGTCGCTCGCATTTTGCGTGTGTGTGTGTGTGTGTGTCGCTGCAAGGCTGAGCTGAGCTGCAGGCCGCAGCCAGCGGCCGACGCGGCTGCGCATATGCAGTGAGGACTACCCGATATCATTGTGAATTCGTAACTAGAAATTTTAAGCCAAGTTTCAGTCGGAAGATGCAAGGGAAGATGTTGTTCACAAGACAAATCTCGACGCAATTGTGACGCGGCACGCGATTGACGAAATGAAGCGCACCCCTCGGGTTCGAAAAAGCTACATGCCTTTGACTTCTCTTCTCGCAAAGGCCGAGTCTCTTATCACTCGATCACTTGGATTATCTGATCCTGTCCTTTTTCTTACCTACCACTCTCATCTTCTTATCTCTCCATGCAGGGCAAATGCATTACGTTACAACGCAAATTTTGAACTCTTAAACTACAAGTCTTGCGCTCCCGAGACATGCAGGCAAGATGGTCGACTGAGAAACAGAAAATCTCCCAAGGCGCATTAAATGACTTATCGGCAGCCACATCTTGGAAAGTGACTTTGCGGTGGACATCGCATGGTGAGACACGCATCTAAGTTAGGTGCACCTCAGGGTCTGTCTTGGAGATGGGGTCCAGGGCTGACTAGGGTTTGCCATAGGCGTTGTATTGTTATCTTGCTTAACCGGACTGACCTGGGGGAGCCCGCGACTGATACGTAGGCTTTGAGATGGCCGTGTCTTTTGATGTATGCATGTGTTTGCGGTGTCCAACGAGGTAGCCGACTAAATTAGATCAAAGTAACCAGCCTGCGTGCAGGGTAGTTCCTCATAAAGAAACGACACTTGCTTCATTGAGAACTTGATATGATCAAATCAAGCGTTTACATCAAGTGAACAAGTCAAATGGCAGCTGATTATGAGGACAACTATAAGGCCACACACAAGGCTTATTCGCGTTTCTCGTCGTGTAATCTTGCAATCACAAGCTTGTTGTTCTCGGGTGGAAACTGTGCATGTTGATGGTTGACACCGTCGGTGATGATTTATCAACGCGAATATTTACCAACTCGGCCAGATCAATAGATTGTCACACTGAACTCATTTTCCGGGCTCAACTTTCTGCGAGGTCCCCATTGTTTCACTACCCCAACTTTTTCCTTGTTTTTTGGCTGCACTGTACTCACAGTGCGCGGGTCAATGGTTGCTGCGCCGTCAGCCATGGTCACCAGCAGCCGCGGAAGCCGCAGTCGTACCGTCATCAGAAGTCCCCGACGGATGCAGCCTGTCTCAAAGATGCCTTGGAAAGTTGGCCGATGAATTGCATGTGGGTTCAATGATGTCAACCATACAGTGCGACCACCGTCATAGGGTGAGGAAAACGAAGCTTGTCGCGAGCGACCAGGACCACAACTCGGACAAGCTGTGGGAGGAGACGTGGCTGTCAGATGGAGCTGAAAATAACGGGATTCCAATGTCCGATGGGATTTGTTATTAAGGCCGTCTGTGTATATATGCAAATGGCGCCGCGCCGTCTTTTACGAGTTGCGATGATGTTGGTGGCTGCATAATTTCGGCATACACTACTTGAGTCATTTGTCTTGGCACTATGCGAGATTGCATTGATAAACATCGCATATAACTGAAAATGGGTGGCTATCTATTCCCTGGCATTAGTTCGGATGATTTGTTGCAAAATCAAGCACCTTGATCTGTAAACTGTGACTGTGTGTCGGTCGGCGATTTCTGACTCGGCAGTACATGACCAATGCGTCTGCATGTGGTATATGGAATCGCAAAATCACAGTCTGAGGCAAAACAATCCAGCCGCCAACCTTTTTGTATCGAGTCTCATCGTATGTCGCAGTCCTGGGCCGAGATGGACTCGCATTGCGCGGGTACCTCATCGCTGGTAGCAAGTCCCGACCCGGCGCAGTGTAACAATTCCGGTGCGACGGGATCCACGCCCCCAGACAGTATTGACAATTGTTTTGCTTACAATCGGTTTGTTTTTTCTTCGAAGCGAGCTAGAACAAAAGGCCCCGGTCAGGCATGTCCTTGTCGATAGTTGGACCGAGCCTCGATGGCGAGCCAAACCAAACAATCGGGAACGCCGAGGCTATGAAGCGACTGGCTGGCTACGTTACGTATGGAGTAAGTATGCGGAGTGCGATTAATAATAAATGATGAATTAAGAAACAGTGGCCGGTTGCTTGTATGCAATTAAACGCAGGTGGATTTGTGGTACTGTTATTTGGGCCTGTGCATCTCCTTATACATATGAACATGGTATGCGGATTACGCCGGTGATATAGTAACGGCGCGAACGCATATGCAGGTCGAAAATCTACACTGTACGAATAAATAGGCTGCGTTTGTAAGCAGAGCTTACAGCACAATTTTTTAATCTGACCAGCCTCCCATTCGTCGGGACTCAGGGCTGCCACGCGAGGACCATCGCAACTGCTGGAAACCTGACAGGGGACTGGGGCTGGCTAGTCATCGACTCGTCGTCGTTTAATTAACTATTTAATTTGGGGGCACGGGTGATGTCTATCCGGCCTGTCAGAGAGATCAGGGTGAGATCTTTATTCGTAGTCACGTCGAAGCAAAAAATGGGCATGGGCATGTGCAGTACTCGATGGATTTTGAGAGATTATCCGGCGACAATGGTGTTGTGTGTCGACGAGAGTTCTTTACAAAAGTACGCATAATCCGTAGTGACGCTTTGGTTGGATACTGGTGCATAGCCCTCACACGTGCGCTCACAGACGCGACATGGATGGATGCAGGCAATCAAAAGCAAACCTGGTGCCTCTACTCCAGAACAATAAAAAGAAGCAAATAAGGCTGTGCGCTGGTGGCGGTGGCGAACCCAGATGTCGCGATAAATGGACGAGAAACGGAAATATTTATTACTCACAGGCAAGGTAGTATGTAAGGTAGGCAGGAAAAGAAATTGGCTACGCACAGCATGAGCACGGGCTGATCCCTTGCAGAAAACCCCAGTGCTGGACCAGGGGGGGTTTGGGGGAGAGGGCTCGTCATTGCTTTTTATGCAGCAAAAAGCGAACAATTATTAGCAGTTTCCCCGAGAACCGGATGACGTTGTTTCTTCTTGTGGCTCGACTTCATGACGCTTGTTGTTTTAGAACTTGGGCCGGCTGGAATGCTCGAGTCAAAAGATGCGAGCTGTCATAAATAACAAGCGGCACGGACTCTTGGTTGTTTTGTGAGAGAACAACAGCAGCTAAGTAGTGTTGACTAACAATCGTCCCATCGACCTTTGTTTTTGTGACAAACGATATTTTGCAGGCTGTCAGCCACGAGGATGAGGTCAGTCATGACGAGATTATTGTAACGCAGTCAGAGCAATCATTAATAACAGCCCATCACCACGCAAGCCGAGAGGTTACAGCAGGCGGCGAGGAGTAATTGGCAGCTCGCAACAACTTCCCAGAATCAACTGCCTAAAGGGGACATAAGTAAAGGCTGAGACCAGCCGGTATCTCAGCCGTTGCTTTTTCCCAGCAAGCGAGGTCAACCGCGTCGGAGGAGTAGGTAATCTGACCATCAAACCTGCACGTTTTGCATCTAAACTTTTTAAAAAGTCGCTCTGCAAACCAGTCAGAGCAGGGGGGGTTCAGCGCCGTGCATCGGATCGTGCATAAGTGCACCCCGCAGGGCTTGCGCAGGCACCGGTCAGAAGCCACAGGGGCATGCAGGATACAGGTACGTAAATGCATGCAGGCAGCAAATGATACGGCGCATTCGCTAGCGCTGCGCAAGGCCTTCCTGTAACTCATCCAACGTGTGTGGCTTTTTGCAGGCACGGCATGCATGTGTCGGCACCGTGCCTGCGTCTGTGGTGTGATCTGCTGCACAAAAGTGTGTATTTCATCATGATTAGAAGGCCAAAGTGAAGCTAAGCTGACGCTCTCGACCGGACTTTGCCGTCCTCAGAGCGTATCCATACTCGTTGACCTGAGTTGAAGTTTGTTACTAGCCCGGCCGCCTCGGCCGCCCTGCTTACCCGGATCCGCGGCTCGAATACTGCCGACCATGGCTTGTGTCAGGGAGGCTAACCCCTGCAGGCCGTCGTCCCAGGCGTGCCAGGATGGTGTTTTAGTGAGATTTGGCTTTTCTACCCGTCTGTCGCGGCTGATCAGAGACAAGACGGGATGCAACAAGTCTCGCTTGGCCAGCTTGCCAGCTACCCGGCGTTGCATCTTGGGGTCTTGTTTCCCTGCCGATGTGGCATTTGTATTTTTCTCTTGATTCACTTCTTGATATGCTTTTTTTCTTTCCACGGAAGCACCCTGCAGCGATCGATGACTCGGCTGGGTAGGCTGAACGGGCTTGGCTTTAAACTTTTGTGCCAGTGGCACGACCAGGCGACGCTAGTGCAATTGCATGCACTTTTGAATATTAGCTTTTTATTACAATTACGACGAAACGACTAAATAGGCAGGAGAGCGGGATATCGTAAGAGGGCTTGGAGCTTCTTGACAGGGTGGTTGTCCGTCTGTATGGACCTAGTGTGTACGGATGCCATGGATCGAATTAGTGATAGGAGGCGGTAAACATCTTCAATTTTGCCTCGAGCTCCCTTTGTTTATTGCTGAAATTGACGAGACAAGAGGCGCGGTGCGGAACAGTGAGTCGTGTCGAAGTCGCGTGCCAGGACCGGGGGGGTTATAGGGATTGCAGGGGATCTTGGTAACCAGAGATGCAAGGATGGCGCTATAATACAGCGCTCCTATGACGAAACGGCCCGCCGCATCCACCAAAAATACAGGGCATTTCCGCTGAGGTATCTCCATCGTCCACTAAAGCAAAAACGCATTGCCGCTAAAAGATGGCTCCATCCACTATAATATAGCGTTGTTTCTTCAAAACAGCACCAAATTGCACTACAAAGTAAAAGCACCACTAACGGCCATCCACTAAACGCAGAGACATGCAGTGGCCCGCCCCCGGCTTAGCCCGCTAATAATGCCCAACACCAGCCTAATAAACCTCCTTCTCCATCGCCTCCCCGCCCACCTCCGTCCTCACAAACCCACTGCAACCAGCCAAGCAAGGAGCCGCCAGCAGCAGCATTTTCGTCGCTGCAGTAAAAATACCAATCCCCGCCTGCCGCTGCCGCTCTCCCCATCTCGACATTATTACGTCTCTTCTCTCCACACTCGTCTTTTTTCTTTGCTTGTCCTCCTCACTGTTTGCCTGGTGGTTGCCGTTCCGTCTGACCTCCTGGCTATCCAAAAGGGCCAAACCTCCCAACGACAAACCCCGGCGGCTTCTCCTTTGCATCCTCGTCAATGGCGTTTGCCTAATCAAAATACTCTTGCCGCAACATTTCTGCAGCTCGCTTCCCCACGACATCCCTCGAGCCGGCCCTCCTTTACCGTCCCAACCACGCTGCATTCCCGTCCTCCGACTACCACCAAGCCAACAACGCACCCGTCATTCCGCTACATATCTGCCGTCCGAGTCGGCTACCGATTTGCCTCTGCGTTGTCTCCTGGCTGTATTCTGGCTGCATTGTGCATTGCGCTACCTCGCCTGCTCTGCCCCCGCCCTGCAAAGAATCGTCCACCTCGACGTCCCGCGGCCGACGTTCATCACACCACCTACAATGCCACTATAGCAACGTCGACATAGCCAGTAGCTTGCCGAGATCCCGGCGGGCCTCTTTACTCTTTGCCACTCGAGCCCGGTATCCAGACGGAGCTGGGCTCTCAGCATGACCGAAATGGCCGTCTCACCCGTCGACAATGGCCAATCTGACGCCAAGCCGGCCAAAAACAGACAGTTTTCTGTCTACGCCAACCGAATCAAGCCCGTTGACGTCCGCGGTCCTGTCGAATCTCCGCCGCTTCCCCAGGTCGCGCCAGTTCTGCCTCGTTGGGACTCGCTTCAGAATGGCCCTCACTTGATGGCTGTCAGTCCAACAGCAGACTCTTTCCCCAAAGATGTTTTTTACGACGCCCCAGAACAGCTCAGGCCGCCTCTTTCGCCCGCCTTTGAAGAGTTTCCTCGCATACCTCTCGAAGAACCTCTGCCATCTCCCAAACCGATCCTCTCTGCCAAGTCGTCCAATGCCGACATGCGACAATCATCTGGCTCCGTCGGCAACTTTTCCAGGCCCCGAAAACCGAGCATTAAGCTACCGCTACAGCAGAAACCCGCCACACCGAAAGAGCCTTCACCGCAGCTCAACCACAGTTTCGTCGGCTCGCCATGGCACAATCCTCGCTCTCGTGCCCAGTCCAACGCATCGGTAAACTCGACATATACATTTGCGTCTCCGCCACTCGCCAACGTCTATGACTGGTCCGCCCCTCCGTCGCCTCGCCTTTGCGCCGCTCCCCACTCTACCAACGGCTCGCCTATCACGGCGCCTACCTCGACATCTAGCAGGCCGCCTTTTGCTACTTATAATCGTGTAGACTCGTCTGTTTCGGCGCCTCCAGGGCCTGTCGGCGCTCCTTGGGCGGGTGGAGACGAGATGCGGTCCAGTTTCAGGTCCCAGCTTACAACCTCCACAGCCCCCGGCACCACTGCGACCGAGCGCAGCAGTGTCATGACCAAAGACAGCTCCGTCAGCTCCCTCTACGCTAATGCAGACGCTGAGGCCGACGAGTTTAGCATCGAGGATGTCATGCTCATGTACGAGAATGGTTTCAAAGATGACACGGACAACGAAGACGACGCCACTGACTCGGACGGCTTGCCTCGCATCTCTCGACAGCTCACCACCCTGTCAGAAACAGGCCCAGCCGTCGCTCGTTTCGAACAAGCTGAGAGCTCTCAACCTCCCCGCGTTGCGGCCCGCGCTGCCCCATCCGCTTTGGACGCGGAAATCCGCCAATCCAAAATGCTCTTCTCCAGCCCAGCCTTTACATCAATGCTTCCTGCCATTGCTGGCGACAATATGACAATCAAGGAGGAAGAACCCCTTCACAAGAGAGACTCGGCCAAGTCGATTGGCACGGATCCCTCTGTGACGTCTCGTCCAGCTACGTCTGAATTCAAAGAAACCCTACCAGTCTCCCCCATTTCCGACACGTTCTCACAACCAAACTCTATTTCCCCCACGCCGCCTCCAGCTCCCGTGCCGTCTTATGCCGAGACTGAAGAGCCTGGCTCGCGCGATCGATATGGCTTCAAGAAGCAGAGTCAGACCATCACTCGTCAGCAGTACGACGATTGGAATAAAAACTACTCGCAATACTTGAGCCGCCGGCGCCGCAAATGGGTAGCTTATCTCAAGGATCATGCTTTACTGACCGACCGCCCGATTCGATTCCCGCCACCCAATGCAAAGACAAAGCGATTTGTCCGCAAGGGCATCCCCCCGGATTGGCGCGGCGCCGCCTGGTTCTACTACGCCGGCGGGCCCGCCATTCTATCCAAGCATTCCGGACTCTACGAAAAACTGCTTTGCGCTCATGCAAAGCAGATTGACATTGATGCTATTGAACGAGACTTGCATCGTACTTTTCCTGACAATATTCAATTCAAGCCCTCGCCGGCCGGATTCGACGCCTCGGCCTCGGCCTCGAGCAGCGAGCGTCAGAGCCAGTCGACACTGACCAGCGACGAAACGTCGAGCGCATGCAGCGCTCAAGCTGTACCCGGCGAGCCACCTATTATTACTTCTTTGCGCCGCGTTTTACACGCATTTTCTATTTATAACCCCCGCATCGGATACTGCCAGAGCCTAAATTTTCTGGCCGGTCTGTTGCTTTTATTCGTCGAGACGGAAGAGCAATGCTTTTGGCTACTCAACGTCATTACACACGTTTATCTTCCCGGCACGCATGAGATGAGTTTGGAAGGCTCCAAGGTGGATCTGGGTGTGCTAATGGCCGAGATTCGCGACACTATGCCCGAGGTGTGGGATCGAATTGGTGGTGAGTTGGAGGAGCAGACCAACTTCAAACCGCCGCCAAGCCGTCTGTTCCGGCGCCCGCTTGGCAGGTCGCGTCATCGCGGCCACCCCAGTCTTTCAACAGAACGTCTACCTCCCATAACTTTGTGCATGACGGCGTGGTTCATGAGCTGTTTTATTGGCACCTTGCCGATTGAAACGACGCTGCGCGTTTGGGACGTCTTCTTCTACGAAGGGTCCAAGACACTGTTTCGAGTGGCCCTGGCTATTTTTAAGCATGGCGAGGCCGAGATTAAATCCATTTCGGACCCGATGGAAATGTTTGGCGTAGTGCAGGCGCTACCGCGAAAGATGCTGGATGCCAACTTGCTGATGGAGCAATCGTTCAAGAAACGCAATGGCTTCAACCACTTGAACCAGGACGCCATCGACGACAAGCGACGCGAGCGACGTGACAAGGCGAAAAAGGACCGTGAGCAGATTCAGCACAGCCAGACGATGCAAAACGGCAACGTGACGGAGACGGAGACGGTGTCGGTGGTGAGGCGGGCGACTCTGTTTGGCAAGAAGAGGCATGCCAAGCCCGAAGTTTGATGCAGCTATTTCTGGTACATATTTTTATCTGGTGTACCGAGTACATCTGTATGATGACGACTATATACTTTTATTTGTTTGGCACATGCCAGTATAGACGGCCCGACGGTGTTATCTTTTGTTTGAATAGGGGATGAATGGCGATACCCATAATAGATTACGATTTATTGCTATATACTGTACGTGACGTTTCTTGTCTTGATTCGGCATCATGGCCCCGCGGGGAACGTAGGATCTCCCATGGCGTACTTTTCCACGAAGCCCTTGGCGGCCTTTTCGAAGCCTTCGCGATCATTCCTGTACTGCTCCGCGATGCGGTCCTCAAGGGGGTCATCGGGTAGGGGCTCAACCAACAAGTTGCGAAGCGCGTCGAGTACGGCGGATATTTTTGTGCTGGGCTTCCAATTCTCCGTCTTGAGCAGACCGAGGCAGATGTTGCCAAGGGAGTCGTTTGTGACGTTTGGGTGGTAGATGCGGGTGGTGAACTTGACAACGGGCGCTTTGAACGGGTACTCTGTGGGAAGATTGAGCACAATGCCGTACCGGCCCGGGTGATAGACGCTCTCTTTGGGGGCGGAGAGCGTGACGTGCCAAGTGTGAAGTGAGTCGTTGGGCCCGAGGGCGATGTGGTAGCCCTCGGGCGGGGACTGGGTGAGTTCGCCGTATTCCTGAGCTGTTAGCAGAGAACTAGGTATAATAGAGGTAACAGGATAACATATGGAGGAGAATGGTGAGAAAATGGAGGTCGAGATTTACCTTTGTGATGCGACGCGTGGAAGACATGGTGAAGTGGTGAGTTGGGCTGGGTTGTGATGGAGGTGCAAGGTAGTAGGTATGACGATGAGAGAAGTGGATGGGCAAACGGTGGTGGGGTGGCGGGGTCGAGAGGCTAGGGCGCTGGGCCTAATGTGCGTGTAAGGTTATGGATGTTGGCGTGGTGATATAAGGTTTCGTGTCTGCCATGAGGGTGAGGGCAATGGCCAGACATTTATGAATATTTACAAGAATCAAGGCAGCAGAGGGCGGGAATAGATGTGGCGTTTGATGTGGGCGCCTGGGTGATGTTGCACGATATGGTCGAGACAGCAGGGGGCTCATAATACGCGCGTCAAGCACGCTGTAAGAAAAGTTGGAGACGACTAAAATATCTAATTTACAAGGATTGCTCGGAATAGATGGATATATGTCTTGAACAAATATGCACAACTCCCATCACGCGGAACGACGGTTCGAGGACGGCTGAAGGATATTACTGTCTCTTCCTTTAGGCCCTCCGGCAATGCCTTACTGTTAAGAAGAGCCTCGAGAGCCGTTTGAGAGCACGTAAACCTATCTACATTTATCTGCATAGGTAATTCTTTCGGCGCACATAGACAGTTTCGCTACCTGAGCTATTCCTGCGTCGTTGCTGACACCCCTGCAGGCACCCGACCAGCCTCGCCGCCGACCGTCCGATCGCTACAGCCACGCAGACATGTTAGATATAGTTATTTTCTGAATACACAAGTATTTTATAGCTACGAGAAAGAAGCGATAAAACATCAAACCAAAAATCGTAATCCAGCCGAGTAAAGAACGTGCTCTTTACTACTACCAGTGACATCTTCACCAACAGCCACTCTAAGATAAGTGGACCTGACCGACAGCTCACCTTGATTTTTTTTTTCCATCTGCAAAAAAAAAAGTTGAACCACCGCCAGCTGTAACACCACGACTTGTCAAAGATCCCCAATTCCACACCCTCAACCGCAGCAATGGCCGCGCGCGCAGGGCAAGAAGCGGCTCAAATGCCTTTTATAAAAAATCTCGCCTCCAGCGGTTCGTCTCTTGCATTTTCCCTCCCAGCATCACTAACTAATCTCCCAAACCACAGATCGCAAACTGCGCACATCCTCCCTCGAGGCCCTCACCGCATTTCTCGCCTCCCGTCGCACCCTCTCCTTCTCCGAAGCCTGCAAACTATGGACCGGTCTTTACTATGCCCTCTGGATGACCGACCGACCTAAACCCCAACAAGCCCTCGCCACCTCCCTCGCCTCTCTGCTGTTCTCGCTACGCTCTGCGCACTGCGCGGGGCCGTGGCTGCGTGGTTTCTGGCACGTTCTCGGCGCGCAATGGACCGGCATCGAGGCGCTCCGGCTGGACAAGTTCCTGCTGCTGGTGCGACGCGTATTTGCCGCCATGGTGCGGTACGCAAAGGAAGGCGGGGCGGAGGAGAGAGACGTGGTGGAGGGGATATGTAGAGAATACGTGTTTGATGGCGAGGGCGGCAGCTCGGGGCTGGGGCAGCTGCCGCTGGGTTTGAGGCTGCATGTGCTGGATCTCTGGGTGGACGAGCTGCAGAAGGAAGGTGTGCTGGGAGAGGCGGCAGAAGAGGACGGGGAGATGCAGGGGCTGGTGAGGAAGATGGGGGACATGGTGGAGGAGTTGAGGAGGAATGGGGTCAAGTCGGTGCGGGAGCGGGCAAAGGAGAGCTATGAGGATGCGAGGCTGCCGTGGGGGAGCAAGGAAGAGAGTATGGAGGAGGATGAGCAAGAGGAAGAAGAGGAGGATGGATGGGGAGGGTTCGAGGATTAAATGGCAGAACCTGCATTTCGGAGTTTGGCGCTTTAAAAACGGATGCACACACAATATGCAGCATTACATGAATCAAAAGGAGATGAGCGTATTTCAATTCGTGTTCATGTCTCTGTTTGGATGAGGCTGACGGATTGCCAGACAGTATCGACAAGTAGACGAAACACAGTCAAGTTCAAAAGCGATGCATCTCTTAGAAACAGAGTACATAATATACACAGCATTGCATGGACAAGACGCGAAACAAACAGTCATAAATCCATGCCTGGTTCACCTTTCGCTTGTCCAGGCCGTAAACGCCACTGCTAATCCAGAATGTAAAATCAAAATCCCTCCTTTCTTATGCAATCCACCAAACGATTCCCTTTCTTCTTTTGAAAATGACAATGAACCAACCCTGACCTATGCAATCCACGCCCACGATGCCTTTCCTACAAAATCCTTATGCGCTCTTTTCACTACCACACGCGCTCATCCCCTCCCACACTTCCCTCATCTAAAATGCCCCTCTCCATCCCCATCCTTTCTCTCCGCCACGCATCCGCCTTTTCCCGTTGCTCCTGCCCCCAGCCAGTCTTGCTATCCATCTTCCTCGCCACGCGTCTCCTATATCGTCTCCTCTGCGCCGGCGTCATCCGCTCCACGTCGGCCGCGTCGACACCACGCATCATGTCCAGCACGTCTGCGACGTCGTCTCGCAAAACAGTCCACGCCGCGGCGCCCCAACCGCCCGTCGTCCACTGATCAAGCTTGACGGGGAGCGCGGTGCCGAACCCAGCAGGGTCGTCAAAGGACCACACACACGGTTCCAGAGCGGAGCACGTGGCCGGGCGGCAGTAGATTTCGCACATGGCCGTCTCGGCGGCGAACCAGAGCGCCGAGAGACAGAGAAAGAGTCCGAGGAGGGTAAGGCGAGGACGGGGCATGAGGTTGAAGAGGCGTGGAAGGGGAAAGTGTAGATACGCAATGGCGCGGGTGGCGGGTTGGGCTGCGCACAGCGGACAGTCTTTGCCATGATTTTCGTCCATGGCGTGCGTCTCGGTTTCGGTGTGCTTTTCGTGTTTCGGCAACTTTTCGGTTTCGGTACGCTTTCTGTTGAGCTGCTCATCGACTGTGAGCTGCTTCTCAACTTTCGGCTGCGTATCGTCGAGCTGCTCGTCGTTTTTGCGCTGCTTCTCGACTTGAATCTGGTTGTCGTCGAGCTGATGCTCTTTCTTTGTAGGCGCGTCGCCTTGTTGGGATTTTTGTGTTCTCGACGGCACACCCGGTTTCGTCTTCCCGATGTCGTGCACCCCGAGATCGCGCTCAACAGACGCGCTCAGCGCTTCATAGTGTGACAGCTCGTCATCCAGGCGATTCTCGTCCACGCTGCTGCTTTCCGGTTCGCTTTTAATCTTGCCCACCGCATCCGCCACTGCCGGCAGTTCCTTGAGTAGCTCATCCAGCTTCTCGCTTGTCGTCTTTTTCCCCTGTAGAATATCTTCCAATTGATCCAGGGTCCCGTCGTCGATATTGTTTAGCTGCTGCAGCTCGTGCATGTCATCGCGCACTGAGGGTAGCTTGGCCGAGTTGGTGAGGGGCCGCCTTCTAGGCAGGCTCCGCGAACGCGCCGGCCGGGTGGGCTTTTCTTCGGCGGCACCGGGGTCCGACGCCGTGTCGACGTCTTTGCTACGCCACGCCAGGTCCCTCTTGCTGTTGCGAGGTGCATTGTCTGTTTTGATGTCTGGCGACTCCTCCAAGCTCACTCTGCGTCTGCTGCTGGGTCGTAGCTCCTCCCGATCCTCTTTCTTGATCGTGATAGGCGTGTCCACAAACGCGCCTGGCGCGCGAGGCGTAGGCATCGACAATACTTGATGCTTGGTGACCGGCTTGGGCGTCGCATCGTCTTCGATCCTCGGCGAGGGCGCGCGCACCGATCCGGGCTCTGAGTAGTTGTCGAGCGGCGCAAACAGCTGCTCCTCAGCCTCGATCCTATCCGTCGGGTCCTGCTCCGAGTGCACGCTAGAGCGTTTGCTCTTGCGCGAGTCGCTGGACCGGGAGCGCGCGAGCCCAGCAAAGCCGACTGTCGGCCGGTCCATGGAAGAGACGCTTTTGGCGGCGTTGGATGACGTGATGGATGTCCGTCGGCGACTGCTGTCGGCAAGGGCCGACCGTTTGAGAGAGCTGGCGCGGGGCGCCTCGGGCTTCATAGGAGGGGCAGAAGCATTCGCGCCTGGATTGTCGTCAGGTCGTCGGTCGGGAGCTGCAGGACTGGCGCCAGTAGCCCGGGCCAGTTTGCGCAACAAGTCGCGTGACTTGTCACGCTTGTCTGGCGAGAGCCTGTTTGCAGCGCGGTTTTGAGGTATGGTTGCCATACTTCTTTGTTCTGCTTCTTTGCGCTTTTCCTCGGCTTTCTTTGCGGCTGCCCGACGCACGTCGTCGGCAACTCTTTCCGCTTCTGATTTGTAAATAGTGACTGGTGTGTCGGGGACTTGCCTTCCTGCAGGCTCGAATGCCGACTTGGAGCGTGGGATGCCTGCCGCTTCACGGCCTATCCATTGTCTGTGTGGGGCATCAGGTGAAACAGATCTCGTCATGGCGTTGTATTCTTTGATCTCTTCAAGTTTGACTTGTGCCATCGCCCTCTTCGACAGCCCTTGCGTCTCTAGCTGTTTGATGTTGTCTAGCTTAGTGAGCCCACCTCTTGTGCGCGAGAACCCACGCTCTAGCAATGGAGCTTGCTTTTCAGGCTCCTTTTCCCATGATGGATTATCATTGGGTTTTGTAAGTTTCCTCGCACTGGCCACATTGGGCGTCAGCCCCAGCTCGCGGGCCCGTATCTCGTCGAGCTTGGTGTTGGGCGTGCTGCCTTTGCGCGGCGATTCGAATTGTGATTTTGTAGTTGGCGGCTTGTTGACTCGTATGCGTGGGCTATCCGAGACTTGCAAGTCACCCGCGGTAAAGTCCTCGTCTACCTGCCAGGCGTAGCTCTTCTCCGGCGATGCCTTGAACCCCGGGGCAACATTTTCAGTGGGTGGCAGCGGAGCGTCTGCATCGCGCATGCCCTCCTCCAGCACCCAGCGACTTGTTCTCGACTTTCCGATGCCGTCGTCGACGCGATTGCGCAACGCGATGCGCTCCTTGTTCGGCGAGACGGCACCTTTGCCATCTAGGGGATCCTCGTTGAGAGCCCCGCGCGCCTTGCCGTCGTTGCCCGATTGCGTGCGCCAGGATCGCGGTGCCGGGCTAGGGGAGCCGTCGATTGGGCCTGGTCGGGCGCCGCTGTCCTCCTCCTCGGCCGCGAGCTTGTACGCGTCGGACAGCGACATGGGCTTTCTGCTGCCGAAGCCGCCGCTGCCAAAGCGCGGTATACGGGAGCCGCCCGGCGTTGTGGGGGGATTACTTGGGCCAGCAGGCTTTGGCTGGGTGCTAGGACTTGTTTTCGACCGTGTGAGAGCGGGTATTCTAGTTTCGAGGGGTTGCGCTGTTGTTTGTTTTGTCGCGTTGCCAAAGAGCGGCTTGCGGTCATGTTGCCGCACGACGAAGGCGCCACCGCGCGTGGGCTTTGCGGGCCCGGGCCGTTCGTCTTGCATTTAATCGTCTATCGAATTGCTCTCGGATTCCTGCGTGTGTCTGGTTGTGAAGCACCGCCGGCGCGAAGCCAGCATGCTGGGGGCCGTGTTGTGAAGCCAGTCGCGTCACGGATGCGTAGGTGAGGCGGTGGTGAGGGGGTGGTGAAGCATCAATTTTGGACGGTAGTTTGATATCCAGCAGTGTAAAATTAGAAGCGCAGTGGCAAGATTGATGTATGGGAATTTGTTGTTGCCAGTCACAAATCGCGTTTGGTTGCACTGCAGAGGTGAAGCTGGAAATTTAGCTAGGTAGCATGGTAGGTACCTAGGTAGGTAGGTAGGTCGGCGGCCACGGCGCCACAACGGCCAGCCAGGTAGTGGTCGGCGGTCAACAGCGGCCCCTCTACCGCGTTGGAAGTCAACATCTCCGAATTACGATCTCGAATAGGGAGGAGACTTGAAAATTCCAAGTCATTTTTTGTAAGAGTTTTGGTTGTTGGTTCACTTGAGACTGAGCTGATGGGGTGCCAAATTCATGTACCCATAGGCGCGCTCCACACACAGCAGCGAAGCCCATATAGGTACAATTTACCCACCCCCGTCACAACAATAGCCTTCATGGTCTAGTTGGTTATGACATAGGTCTCATACGAGTTTATCTCTGTGACTCAATCTTAGATTGAGAAATCCTGGGGTCGGCAGTTCGAACCTGTCTGAGGGCAAGCAGTCGCGAGGTAATTGGCCTTGACTGTTTTTCTTTTCGAAATTTCATTTTTGCAGTTTCGGTATCAAGGACGGCGCATTGTCTTGCGGCTCGACGTTTCTATATAAAGAAGAGATCACCAATGTTCTTTTTGATTGTTGGACTTTCATAGGGACCTATGGTTCGTGTAGTGTGCGCCTTGTGTCAGATTGGCATCTAATCATTGTCCACAAGACGACGCGACGGAGTCGTTTTGAAGCTTGTGTAATGTTGACATGTTTTTTTTTTTTTTTTTTTCTTTTTTTCGCTTGTAACTTATGGATGGAATTGCGAAAAGTCTTTTTAGTAGCACAGGCACAGGTGTGCGAGGTTGCGCGATGTTATGCAAACTGAAAATAACTAGGGCATTTCACCGTCCTGGAATGCGTTCAACTCGTTTTGAACAGACTGGCTGTGTGATCAGATGTCGAGTTCTCGACACCCGGTGCGTGCATCAAGAAGAGAAAAGCGCCAGAGGTACTCAAGAAGCTCGGTCTACCCATTGATTGTGATTGTGCTACTCGGCTCGCTTTAAATGCCAGCCGAGTAGCTTTTGCTTTGCTTTTTATTTAACGTCTATGGTGTAGCTCTAGTGTAAGCAAAGAGACGTGCTAGCTATGCTCTACAGATAAACGTGCCGCCGTTTCAGTTAGCATGACGGGGCGTGTCCAGGGGCGTGCCTACGTTCTTACTAAGGGCTAATCATACTAGCTTCTTAACCTAAACATCCTCCTATAGTAGTAGCTATATACTAATTAAGATAGAACTACTTCTTCTTAATTAGTAGTTTTTACTATAGGTGGCTTCTATTAGCAGAGAGTTACCTATACTATTTATAGCTTTATTTCTATACCTTAGGGGCTTTAACACATATTACTACATAATAAATAAAATAATTAGGGATTTATAAGTAGTATACACTACTTAGGTGGTTAGTTTATCTCTTAGTTATTAGCTAAGAGTATCTTTTATTCCTTAGTATTATTTATTAATCTTTATATAATAGAAGTTAGTAAGCTTTATATAGGTCTAGAAGGATCTACCTAGGTATTTCTATATTATAGCTTTAGGCTTAGGTATAAGTTAAGGTCTAAGGCTATAAGGGATCTTCTTATAGTAGAAGAGGTAGGTTAAAGACTTCTAGCGCCTATATAGGTAATTAAGTTTAGTGTCTTTATACTTAAAGCGCTTATAGTAGTTAGTAAAGTCTCTATAGTAAGTCCTTATAGCTAGGAGATATCTTAGCTACTATTATTAAAGTATTAGCTTAAGGTACTTCTTTAGCTTTACTTTAAATTATAGCCTATAATAGCTTTTATAGTTAACTATATCTTACTATTACTAAAATATATTAGTAAGAAGACTATATATATAACGCTTAAAGTAAGATATTATAAGAGGGTTCTCTCTTATAGGTATCTTAGTACCTTCCTTAGTAAGCTAGTTAACTAGCTTATTACTTTTAATTTTAGTATAACCTAGGCACTAATATATATAGATTATATCTAGGTTTATATTACCTATCTTTTAAAATATATAGAATACTATTTATAATAATAGTGGTATTATTAAGCTAATATAGTTAATAACTAAGGTATTATTAATATAGATTATAATCTTTTCCTTTTAACGTTATTACGTAATTATAGTGTAAAGGCCCTTTAGGGCGCCTCTAATCTTAGCGTTAAATACTTCGCCTTTACTAATCTATCTATAACCTTATATAATAAGTCACTACTATTAATAGATAGTATACCCTTATCTTACTATATCTTTTTTAGTTTTAGAGTTATTACTATAGACTACTAATCTAGTCTAGGTCTTACTCTAGGCTTATATTTACTTAATCTAATATTCTTTTATTAGGTGGCTCCCTTTACTTTCTATTTAAATAGTATTAGAGAAGTACTAGGGGATTAGGCGTAGACGCTCTATTACTAGTGTTAGAGCGGTATTATAGAAGAGCCTAACGCCTTTTATAGCTATTTATTATACTATAACTATATTTAGGTTAGTAGTATACTAGATTTTATATTTTTACTATAGAAGGCGGTAGATAAGTAGGTAGTAGGTGTCTAAGTGTGCCTAGTGGTTTATATTACGTGCTATAATCTACTCTAGTAGTAGTTTTACTAGCAGGATACTAGCTTTCTTCTATAGTATAGTCTTTATTGTTATTTTCTATAAGGGTAAAATTATCTAATAAGCTATTATTAGTGTCTTTTAAATAATTATAAGATATCCTTTTAATACTCTTTCTACTTCTAGATACTAGATATCTACTTTATAGAAGAGTGTTAGTATAACTACTACCTATATGGCTCTACGTGCTATAGTAGCTAAGATATTGTGAATAGTGTTACTTATACTTTATAAGTGATATATAACGCTTTTAGCTTTTACTACCTACTTTAATATATAGATATTAAAGTTAAGGCATATATTAAACTAGATATTAAGTTATTATATTACTAGTTTTAGTTAGACTATCTAATTCTTATATTAGATAGGTAGTAGACTACTTTATTTCTAGTTTATAAAGTGTATTACTTCTATCTTATTAATATTAAAGGTAAAGCCTTTACTTTATCCCTACTCTTCTATTACTATAATTATAGCGTTTACTTATGTGGTAGTCTTATCTAGTGTCTCTCTAATAAAAAGTATAGTGGTATTATTAGTGTATTTATATTATTATATAGCGCCTAGGAGCTTATATAGCACTACTATTACTAGTAGGTAGAGGATTAGCGAGAGAGGGGAGCTTTATAGAATACTATATAGGAGCTCTAGAGCTTCTATAATAGTATCTTTAAAGTAAACGTTTACTAACCTACTTATAAGGAATATTATAAGTTAGTAGATAAAGAAGATTAGCTAGCCTTATCTATATAGCTAGAGTATAAGTCTATTTTATAAAATAATATTAAATACTCCTTTTATATCTATTATTACTAGCGTAGTAACTCTTTTAGTTATTCTATATTATACTTACTTAATATTATATATAAGCGTAGTAGTAATATCTATAGTACTTTATTAGGGTAGGGCGCTAGCTTAATTTAGGTGTAGTATCTTATATTTAATAGTAAGGTATGATATCTACTTAGTAATAATCTATTCTATACCTTTACCTAGGTAAGAGAGTAGAGAGATTAGTCACTACGTCCTTAGATTAGTAAGGTTATATTTATTTTACTTTAAGATTATTACTACCTTAGCTATATACTAAGCGTATAGGTAGTAGCTATACTATAGGTATATATTATAGATATCTATAATAAGGTGGCTTACTATTAGCTAAAGTTTCTAAAGTATATATACTATAATACTATTAGTGCTAGGGGAGGTATTACTAGTACTAAGGAGCCTAAATTAGGTCTTTTTATAAGAGATTTTTTAGTTAAAGGGAATTAAGATTTCTAGTATAATAGATATAGACTAAGGGTTAGTAATATTATTACTAGCTAAGTGCTATATAAGTTTAGCCTAGCTAAGGGCTTAAGCTTTATCTTTATTAGTTAAGAAGATCTACTTATTAACCTAAATAGGGGGTAGGGATATCTACTGCTAAGGCTTAAGCTAATATATAACTTTATAAATATTATCTAGTACTATAATACTTATAATAATCCTACGCTAGAAGTCTTACTTAACCTAATAAACTATTTATTTAAAATAGATATATATATATTATGTCTCCTCCCTTATTAGATTCTTAGTTATACGCTAGAGTACCTAGAAATCTAGTAGTATATTTATATATTCCTTATTTTACTAGGGGTTTTTACTAGCCTTATAGTTATTTTAATAATAGCTATATGTTTAGATTACTATCTTAATAATATCTATAAGTAAGGACGTTATTTATTTAATATTCTTATAGCTATTAAGTAATAGCTAAAGTAAGGTAAATGCTTTTTATATATAAGTAATAAAATCTTCTATTTTATTACCTAATACTATTTTATATCTATTTATAATCTACTAGGGAGCTTCTACTACTAGTACTTTAATATATACTATATAATATAGTAAGCCTATTATAAGATATTCCTCTATAACCGTAGTAGCTTAGTTAATATTAGAGAATACTAGGTTTATTATAGTTATATATTAATAAGGCGTTAACTAGGTTATATCTATATTAGGTTTATTTAGGAGGAGAAGCCCTTACTCTTCTACCTACTTAGCGAGTTTTATATTATATCTTAAGCTTAGTTAGTCTATTCTCTAGTAAGGGTAGTAGGTGTTTATATTACCTATAATAATAATATCTATAAGGACGTTCTACTATATAATAGCTATAATAGTTTTAGTTACTTAGGGGTTATTATAGATATTAAGGATAGTAGTGTTATTAATAACCACCTATAGTAGGTCACAGGATATAACTATAGTAAGTTATTTAGGTTATATTCTATAATATTTTTAGACGTAAGTAAGCACCTATAGGCGTATTACCTAAGAGTTTTAGTATAAGACTAGTAAGAAGTAGGTAAAGCTAGGATAGTCTAGTACTTAGTAGGTGTCTTTCTTCTTATTATATAATAAGTATAGCTCCTATAGTAAAACTATATTATAGTCTTTTTTATATATTAGCTAAAGGGCTATATAGTGTGTAGATTTATACTTATTAATATTTATTTAGAATAGGCAGAGTAAAATAGGTTTATTATTTCTAGATATTAGACTATAGATAAGTATATCTTATTTTCTTTAGTAGTGACTATTATATAGGTAAAGATAGTGGTAAGTGTATGATAATAATCACGTCGCTTAAGGGTTCTATAGGGTTTACCTATACTTATCTTAGTATAGCTATCTTTATAAAAGGCTATTTTATTATAATAAATAAGGGTATTTCTACGGCTAGGGGTTATAGAGTAGGTTTAAGGTTCTATGTAGTTAAGGTGGATAGTTATATAGGAGGGGAAGAGGGAGGTAGGAGAGAAGGAAGTAAGGTATCTTCTCCTATGTTTATATCTTCCTTTATATATCTATAATTTACTTTATCTTTATTATTATCTTCTTTTTCTTCTTCCCCTTCCTCTTCTTCTTCTTCCTCTTCTTCCTCTTCCTTTTCTTCTTCCCCTTCTTCCTCTTCTTCTATACTATCCTCCTTAATCCCCCCTTCTTCTATTTTTTCTTATTCTTCTCCTATTACTTTTTTCTCTCCTTTACTTCCCTTTATAACAGCGTCCCTCTCTACTTCTACTATTATACCTATAGTTTCCTCTATAAAATTAATTTCTACTAGGTTATCTATATTAGGTCTCTCTACTATAATATACTATAATTCTAGCTTAATAGATTTAGGGGCTTCTACCTTAGTTATCTTAACATCACCTATATCCTAGTCCTTAGTTAGGCTGCTTATAATTTTATTTAGCTTAGGCTATTATTATAAGAGCTCCTATCACTTATATATAGCTTTACCTTACTAGATAATATAGTTATATTCTATCTTAGAAAGTGTATAGGTACTATAGGTAGTGTGTTTTAGGAGGGTAAAGTATTCTAGTAAGCCTATATTATATAAGCTATAGTAGCCTATATATCTAGTATTAGCTTAATAGCTTTCCTAGTTATAGGTATAGCTTTTATAGTTTCCGTAGACTTTTAGTTTCTAGTATTATATAGGTATGTAGAATAACTAGTATATATTATATAAGATAAGGCATAAGGGTTTTATAAGCTAGAAAGAGAGGTCGCTAAGGCTAAGGAGATAGAAGTAGCTCTTTAAGGGTTAGTTAAAATAGATAATTAATATAGTTATAAGATTATTAGTTTTAGTACTTCTCTATTAGATAGGGTAAAATCTAGTTTATTCCTTAATAGCTTCTTTAATAGTTTACTTATAGTTAAGTTTTATATTATCTTATAATATAATTATCTATAGGAAGTTCTTAATAAGGTATATATACTATTTAATATCCTTTTCCGTGACCTTAAGCCTAACTAAGGGACCTTAAAGTTACTAGTTCTAAAGAATCTTTTACTAGATTACTATAGTTAGAAGGGTTAAGGTAAACCCTATATTAGTTTCTTTTATATCTAGGAGGTCTACTAGTTATAAATATAGCTTATTATATATTACTAGTTAAATCTATAGTAATTTATTAAAGAATTCTAAATCCTTATAAAGATAGATTAGAACCCTCTTATTATTCCTTAGTACTTATATTTTATATTTTAAGGTATCTTTAGGCGTAATTTTATAATTTCTAGGTTATATCTTATTAGCGGCGCGTATAATACTAGTAAAGGTTATTATTTTCTTAAGTAGTACTATACACGGGGTTTTCTCTACGCTATCTAACATAACAATATAGTTAGAGGCTAGTAAGATATTACTATAGGAGGTAGTTGACTAGTATTATAGGATTATTAAGTGGAGGTGCTATATAAAGTGTTTTCTATATCTAGAAGAAAACTACTTAGTATATTTTATAATTACCTATAAGTATATACGTAGAATACTAGCGTGTATATTAAGTTATTTCTAGGCTTTTATAATAAGTACTTTAGTATTTATAAGAGTGTTATTAATATCTTAGTTCTAGGTCATTAGAGGTATAAAGTGGTTTATATTTAGTTATTACTATTATTTTTTAGTTACTAGTTATATAGACTACTATTATATTAGGCTACTACTCTTAGTGAAGGGGTAAGTGTGTACTAGGATATTATTATGTGTGATTAATCTCTACGGGCCTTCTAATAGGTTAGGGCTTATAGAGACGTTATACCGTGGCGTATTACTAGCGTTAGTGGCATTTAGTGGCGTAGGCGTTATGCTATTTAGCGTGTGCTTTAAGAATTTATATAAATTTATTACGGTTTATTCTACTATCTTTCTATTCTAGAAATATAAGGTATGGCGTACCCTATGATATAGATGAAAGATTTTCCGATATGCCCTCCTCTGATGCCAGCCGAGTAGGTGTTAGAACAAATCAGCTGTAGGGTATGGACGCAGCTGAAATTTCTCATTTTGGGGTTTGTACGTGCTGTCCTTGACCAGAGAAAATTTTCAAATGAACCGTCTTCTTTTAGAAGCCCTTGTTTCTACTTATAATGGAGCGCCTGATAGTGAATCTGCACTTGCTCAGGACCATGGGGAATCTTTCGTGGCGCCGTGGCGTCGTGAACAATCAGTATTGCAGTTGAGCATTTGAGCACTGGTTGAATTTTGGGACCTTTCTGAAAGATCTGGGATTGATCCTGGGCCGCCCGCACTCCACCCCGACAGGCCGACAAGATGTTAACAGCCGGCGGTAAGATGCCCAAAGAAATATGTTAGTGTCTGATACTCGGTAAAAAGAATCAGACACGGCAACGGAAACAGTCTTCCCGCCCGTCGCCGCTCAATCGGCCTACTTGGGGCACGTCTGAGGCAGCGCTGGTGACGCGTTTTCTACTGTTCCCTACCGCATAATATCGGAGTAACTAATAATGGGATGAACGGAATCAAGTAGTGGTGTCTTGGATATGTTTTTGGCGTTTCTGCCCTAAAACGCGCCTGCGGGGCGCGTCCACAAGCTCAACTTCTGTGGTGTGGTCTCATCAACGGGCCTCATCCGTAGAAGGAGAGTCCAAGTCGCCGCATCAACAACCGAGAACCGAGAAACAATACAAAATAAATGCTCGCCAATTTTGCAAACGGGTGATTGATTCTTCATGCTTGCCTTGCTTCTCATGTTTAATGTTGACCTTTTCGCCTCGTTTCCCCATTGCCGTTCAGAGTCTCTCATGGCCATCTGATTAATAAATTGCAGCTTTTCATGACCCCAGCACCGACGACAGTGGAGACTAGGCAACTTATTCCCCCAGGCATCTGAACCGTCGTCATTGACATGGCCTTGGGTGTGTGAACCGCATTGCCGTCTGTGAGGAAGCCGCGCGTCGCAAAGCCAATCGGCAGGCTAAAAGAAACACAACACCGGGATAGCTAGTTCCTGGCGCCGCAATCCATTCTGCCTGCGCGTTAACCCGGTGAGAAAACCCGTCAGGCAAAGGCCGCCGCGCAAGTACTTTAGTAGGCTGTTCTGGGCCACCATGCGCCTATACTAGCCTCTAAAACGGCTGAAACTCCAGAAATGTTAGTGTGATCACTACTTCAATGCCATGATCCCTTCTCCACTACCACTGACCGTAGTCACTGACGGGCTTGTTCCACCGAGGCTCCGCCAAAGTCGGCTAACTGCTCAGTAGTCTATAACTGCGGACAACTCCATGAGACATGCTCAATTGCATCTGCAAGTCTGTTACGGTCGCTGGACGTTAAACTTATCAAAAGAAATCGCCGACATGTCGCAAACACTGGGCCTTCCGAGGCGTCTGTCATGGCCGTTGGTAACAGTCCTGGCGGCGCTTGAGACTCTTGCACTGCGCTTGTATGGCCGGGATGCAGCGGCCACGACCAATCTGAAGCTCTCGTCGCTCGTTCTGTCATTCGGGCTGTTTTGGCTTGCCAATCTTGCCGTCTGCGGCCTTTACTTTACCTTCATCTATCCCTTCTATGTCTCTCCGACACGAAACCTTCCCACAGCCGGAGGACGGCATTGGCTCCTGGGCCACTTTCCCGTACTCTTTAGCGCCCCTCCAGGCGAATGCTCAAGGACATGGTAAGTAGGCGATTTAGACGACATCGTTTCCCCGAACATGGCCGGCCGGGCTGACTCGGCTCACAGGAACAAAAATGTAGACCACGATGGCCTACTGCGCTTCTTCATGCTCTTCAACCAGGAGCGTCTCCTCGCCATCTCCCCCAAAGCCGTGGCCGAAATCACCGTCACCAACAGCTACGTCTGGGAAAAGCCCGGCGTCGTGCGCGATGCGCTCAGCACCGTCACGGGCGTCGGTCTCGTCACCTCCGAGGGCGACGAGCACCGCCGCCAGCGCCGCCACATGCTGCCCGCTTTCAACTTTCGCCACATCAAGGATCTATACCCCGTCTTCTGGGACAAGTCACGCGAGGTCGCCCAGGCCATGACCAAGTCGGTCCACGGCCGCGAGGGCCAGCTGCACGTCTCGCACTGGGCGTCGCTCGCCACGCTCGACATCATCGGTATGGCCGCCATGGGGCGCGACTTTTCCGCCATTCGCGACCCCGAGAATCCCCTCGTCGCCCAGTACACCAGCGTCTTTGAGGGGCAGTCCCTGCTCCGCGTGTTTCTCGTGCTTGGGCTCGTGCTGCCGCAGTGGCTGATTGAGGAGCTCCCCATAAAGCGCATTCGCCAATTCCGCGACGCGATGCGCGCTATCCGCAGCGTGTGCCAGGAGCTCATTGAAGAGAAGCGCGCCAAGCTGCAGGCGCAAAAACAGGACAAGACGGCCCAACCCGACGTGGATATTCTCTCGATTGCGCTCGAGAGCGGACAGTTTACCGACGTGGGCCTGCAAAACCAGCTCATGACGTTTTTCGCGGCCGGCCACGAGACAACGTCCGTATCGCTGACATGGGCCATCTACGCCCTGTGCTTGAAGCCAGCCATGCAGACGCGGCTGCGTGCTGAAGTGCGCGCGCACCTGCCCTCGGTCGACGACGCAGGTGCCGCGCTCACGAGCGTCGACTTTGACCGCCTGCCGTACCTCAACGCCGTCGTCAACGAGACGCTGCGGCGCTATCCATCGGTGCCAGTAACGGGCCGCGTCGCCATGCAGGATACCTCGGTGCTGGGCGTGCCCGTCGCGCGCGGCACGTCAGTCACCATTCCGCAGTGGGCCATCAATGTCGACAAGACGCTCTGGGGCGACGATGCCGAAGACTTTAACCCAGATCGCTGGCTCGACGCCCGGACAAGCGACGACGGTGGCGTTACGCTGAACAATACCGGCGGATCCAACAGCAACTACGCGCTGGCGACGTTTCTGCACGGCCCGCGGAGCTGTATCGGTGCCGCGTTTGCAAAAGGCGAGTTTGCGTGCTTGTTGGCGGCGCTGGTTGGACGTTTTGAGTTTGAGCTTGTGGACAAGACACTCATGGATCCGGATAAGCTCAAGGTCAAGGGCGGCGTGACGATTAAGCCGGCGGATGGACTACATGTAATTGCTAGAGTGGTACCGGGATATTAGTCACATAATCATGGCGAAGAATGTAAGCTGGCACGTCGAAACTCTTTATCAAAGGTATGCTGCTTATTTTTGTGATTTGACATGTCTGTTCATCCCCCGCCAGATGCCATCCTCGTCCACCGCAGCAGCCACCTTGTCCAAGTCAAAGTGACCAACAGCCGCGTAAAATTTGGGCATCAGACTGTCAATCGCGACTTTAAAGTATCCTGGGTACCCAAGGTCCGCACCCGTGTGCAACAGCGCATCCACGGCAATGACGTACGGTTCGGTTTCGAACGAGCGCATACTCGCCTCGTCCACCATGAGACACATGCTCCTTATAATGCCCGGTCCCATTTCATGCGACCACGGTTTGTTGTCGTCCTCTGCATCGTCTTCGTCCTCTTCCTCTTCCTCTTCCTCTTCCTCTACCTCATCTTCAGAATCTTGGTCGAGGCAAAATATCTGAAACGCCGCCGATACACCTTCTGGGCCCTGACGCGCAAAGTCCAGATCGTCAAGAAAGCGCGTGAGAATCTTATTGTCGAGCCTCTTTATAGCATCCGCGCATTCTTCTGGCGCGCTCTCTAGACCCCTTTCCAGCGCAACGTCAAATTGCTTGCGAAACGTCTGCCAGAGCGCCTCGTCCTCGTAGTGTGTGCGCGTCAGGTTGAAGCCGTAGTCGTCCAGGCCGAGTGAATCCATTTTCTTGACACAGTCAATGATGTAGTCATCGCTGGCTGGCTCTGACTCGGCCATGCTTGACTTTCTACTGATTTTGCTGATTTTTGGTATGTAAATGTTGCGTGCGGGGCAGTTGCTATGGCGGGGTTAAGACACGACCATAATAAAATCGCCGAGGCACTGGCCGCAGTAAATGGCTGCTGAATTAAGGCTTGCAAAAAATCACCTCCAGGCTACGAAAAATAAGCATGAGACCTGACAACGAATTCCGAAAACACTCCAAGCACATGAGGCGCATAGACAGGCAAGCAGAAGCTATGGATCGCTCTACTTCAGAACCACTACTAGTACTTAGACTTGTTTTGCCAGTATTAGCAAAGGACCATTATTTCCATCAGTCCCCTAGCAGCGTGTTGCTGTTTCTTTTTCAACACCATCGTGAGAAGAGGAGGATATGGTAGCTACTGAAGTATAGCAGGCAGGCTGGAATGCAAGCGGTCATCTCGTGAGGACAGAAGAGTTGTGAGCGACTGGTTACAGACTGAAAGGCGCAAAGGCTGCGCGTCGAGGCACTTGCCGATATTGAAATCGTAATAAACAAGCTGAAGCTCATCACTATGTAAATAATCTACATGAAATCGGTCAAAAGAATAATCGATACTATCTTTCCCTACAACGAGGCGCACGTACTACGTGGTTAGTAAAAGCTGGTCGGAAAGTCCTAGTATAGAAGCCTCGGTGGCGGCCTCGGCAGTCTGTTTAGCGGGGGACGGCGACCGGGAGGTGGTGATGGCATGGGTATAGGCATGGGTCCAAGGGGCGGCGGCGGCAGGCAAGGGATCGGTGGGGGAGGGCATCACGGAAACGGTGGCGGCTTCGGTAGCTATCACGGCGGTGGCCCTACTACTATATTCAAATACAGAGCGTAGACGAGTGGATGCGGCTATATAATTTAAGGAGGTCCAGGGAAGGCCTGACATCAATAGTGGTCCAGAATGGAGAATAGCGATCGTACGGAGGAAAAGTTATATATAGAGTATAACAATTCATTGCATGATTGGGATCTCTTGGGAGGGAGGGGCGGCCAGCACGTCCGAAGGTACTGTGCCCTTAAAATACTCCGCTACTTCCGATCATCACCTTTCTTGATAGTACCTGTACCATCTTCATAAATATGGCACGTCTTGGTGTCTCTGGACCCAACGATCCTTGCACTTATGATAAACTCCTTATCATCAGGGTTGAAGTGGGATTGATGAATGGGGTTTCCATTCCTTGACCTTAGTAGAGTTAGCTAGACCATCTAATATAATACTAGGCATTAACTCACTTAATATATACTTCTTTTAGCTTGCCAAGTTTCTATTTCGATATAGCTTAGTTAAATGTAGAAATTCTATAAAAAAGCCTAAGAGGCTAGCGTAGCCTACCTGCTCTGCACTTCCACCTGGGGCTAGGAAGGTAGTGGCAGCATCTTTGAAAGGTCCCGGCAGGTTTTCAACTTTAAACCCAAGGAAACGAACGAGAGACCGGGCAGAGGTAGTAAAGAAGCGAGACATAGCTTTGAATAAGGTGGCTGAATTAACAAGCGTCAGGTGAGGAATAGGCGTTAGCAACTCTGAAGAGGAAGCTACAGGTAAAAAAAAAGGGCAGCATAGGTAACAGCGACTCCTATCTACTTTATACCTAAAGAAGCCGCACTTCTGCTGTTTTATTATTACTATCCTTTATTATTATAAAAGCGTTTAATCGAACGATCGTCGATATAAGACCAATTGAGCAGAACGGGTCCTTCACACTTATAGCATAGTATCCAATCAGTGGAAACATAATCTCGGGCGCTTACGTGGGAGAAGAGATAGTCCACTATAATCTACAACTAGGCTAATGATATTAGCTGATTTAGCGCCGTCTTCTTATCTCGAACTGCCTTTGTAACCGCCGACCTGTTAGTAACCTTTCTTGTCCTGATTAGTACGTTTTAAAGGGCTACTATAGGTGTTCTCTCCTGAATAAATATATGTAGACATCGTCATATTATTGCCGAGCTAGGTTCACGGCCCTATTATTGGCTACCTCAAAGGGTATACCAGCGGCAAGCTAGTATACCACCCTTAACGCTACGATGGTCAGGGAAAGGATCTAGTAGGCTGAAAATGACGGTGGAAGGCTATAGAAGAATACCTTAGCTGAAATACCTGTAGATTTCCTTTGGTAGCTCTTGGACCTCCATCGGTCCTGTCAATTAATCCCAAGGCCTCCAGTAACCTAGCACGTGACTAGTACTTTTAACAGACCTATCTTACATAATCGGTATTGTTCCCACTATAGTTAGCAGTGACGACATTAAGTGCTAGTTAATCTTCCCATCATTTATCTTCGTGAACACAATCACTAGCTAACTATTCCGCGGACGGTTAGGGCCGCGGAGACTCTCAGGTCATCGAAATGGCGTCTATATTAAGGTGGGCGCAACACTTGACGCGTAAGACGCCTCTCCAGCCGCTGCGATTTCCTACTACAGGGTTCGACATTATCCCTGAGTTAGCGTTGCTTGAAGAGGAACAGTTCGACGAATTCAAGGAAGGCAAATACTTTCCGGTCCAAATTGGGCACGTATACGCCTCTAAATACCAGGTGCTAGGCAAGCTAGGATTTGGATCGACCTCTACAGTATGGCTAGCTCGTGACCTTGAGTTAGTATCTTATCGCTATTTACCTTCTAAAACAGCGAAATAAGAAGCTAATTATCATTATTAGGAGCCATAAACATGTAACACTCAAAATGTATACTTCAGACAATACGCACCAAGATGAGTTCGATATCTATGAGATAATTAGGAAAGTGAAATCCTCACACCCGGGCCGCCGCCATGTGCGATCAGCCTTAGACAAGTTCGCACTCCAGAGTCCAGCAGGCAAACAACATTACTGTCTTGTCCAAACCCCTCTTTGGGATAGCTGGAGAGACCTACTACGTCGGAACCCGACGAACCGATTCACTGAAGACCTCCTTAAGGCAGGACTCTGGGAGCTTCTACTTGGGCTAGACTATCTGCACGCAGAGTGTAAAGTTGTCCACACAGGTAAGCGCTGTGTTCACCTTGACGACTCCCAAAGAGTTGATAGTCTGCTAACCACTCATCCGTAGACATCAAAGCCGACAATATTCACTCGGAGCTAGTAGACAAGCAGCTCTTTGATGCTTTTACCCAGGCTGAGCTTGAAACGCCTACACCGCGAAAATATATCAACGGGTTTCCGATATACCTATCTCGGAAGTTTGGCTTACCCCGAGAGCTTGGTAACGTTATCTTAAGTGATTTCGGCGCCGCGGTTCGTGGTGACGAGAGAAGGAATCACGACGCTCAGCCGAATGTGTATAGATCACCAGAAGTCATGCTTAAGGTGCGTTGGGGTTATCCCGTAGACATCTGGAATGTTGGCGTCATGGTATGTTCACGTTAGGTTTTTAATTCAATATCCTCAGGTTTACTAACTTAGCAGATCTGGGATCTCTTTGAGGGAAAGCACCTCTTCTATGGTAATGACCCTAGCGGGGAAGGCTACTTGACTCGGGCGCATCTGGCGGAGGTTATAGGGATGCTCGGACCGCCACCCCTGGATTTACTTCAGAGGGGTGCTCGGAGCTCAGAATTTTTCACAGAAGATGGCAAGTGGCATTTCCATCATATCAAACATTTCCCATGCTAACACCTTGCTCATAGGGCAATGGAAGGCAGGAATCCCGATCCCAGAAGGGCTGAGCCTAGAGGCTTCTGAAGAAAACCTTGAAGGAAGCAGCAAAGAGAAATTCTTGAACTTTATACGGGGGATGCTGCAATGGCGTCCAGAGGACAGAAAGACGGCGAAGCAACTTCTCGAAGATCCATGGTTTAGGAACTAGTGGTGGTCGATCAACCGACAGAACGGCTACGATTGACACCTACCACGGATTAGGGTCAAGGATTAAAACTGATTGGTGACTATGAAATAAGGGCCTTGCTATTTTTACCTACGAACGTAAGCCTTTTCCAAGGCTGTAGCGCGCCCACTAGAAGACCTGTTTCCTTGGCGCTCAATCGCGACTCTTCAGCCATCAAGTCCCCATAAATCGCATTGTTGGCAAACTCGGCCAGATCACCACCGGAAGCTAGGGACATGTTGCGAAGTACTCTATCAGTGTGCTAGGCGTAGACCTTGGAGAAGAACTCTAAACCACGAGCATCTTTCTCCTCGCGTTGGAGTTATTGGCGAAGGGACTTATCCTTGTCCAGTTCCTCTACCTCTGGCGAAGTCTCTTTGAGAGCGTTGCGCAACGCTGTGCACGCATTAATTCCCTGATGCTTGTACGCACACGACTTGGGAAGTGAGAATCGAACGTACCTTTGGGAATCCGACGAGAACGCTGGTTTTCAAGAAAGCTTCGCGCAACTTCCTCGCCTTGATAACTTGTGCATTTGGGCTAGGTGTGTTGTCCTTTACTGCGTTCCACAACTCGGCAATAATGTCCATCTGATCGTTGGCTTGTAGGACAATTCCTGCGCAGACAAATCATGCATCATTCGGGAATTTGTCCTGCAGCCTTTGCAGAAATACTTTATCGACAGCCATTTTGTGAATTCTCAAATGTGGTGTCTAGAGGTAAGAGTTCCTGAATTGATTGGATGCCCACAGAACTTATCTGCCCTAATAGTCTGCACGTTGAGCAATTCCTATGGATCTTCAAGGACATCTCGATAATGAGACAACTGTCGCCCACGCTTGATTTCCGCAATTTCCTTCCGCAACCTCATAACAAGCGACAGGAGTGTGTTTTCAGCTTAAGCCGCTATCAGATGCATGCATATTTTCAGTTTAAGCCGCTGCGTATCCACATACCAGATGCATGCGTGTGTTCAGCTAAAGCGTATGCGCATCTTAAAGCTTAACCAGGGCTAATGCAGCCGAGAGTGCTTGATAATGAAAAAAACCCGAGGTAGTGGTTAAAACTAGACTTATGAGCCATTTTATGATAAATCACCGTCTGTTGTCCTCTACCTAGGCTTGACTAAGTGATCTCTTTTGCAATCTTCAGCGCTTCATACCTCAGAATACCCTTGCTTCTCATCATGTCTAGTCATGTTTCGACATCGCTCACCCTCGGTGAGATGGCATCGTTTGCTATTCTCATGCCAATAATCATTGTAGCAGGGACGTTCGACTTTTTACGTCGAACGTGGCTTGAGAAATGTATCAGCTTCAAGACTGTCAAACGCAACCTCCAAAGGGCATTCACTCGTCAATTCACACTTCTATCGCTAACGCAAGCTCGTGCTCTTATTGGCGGTACGAGCGGGCAGGTAATCGCGCGCGAGTGCGAAGCGAGAGGGCTACACCATCTTTCTTTGCAGATTGATGTTTCGAGTGATTTTCCGCCAGCCACTCTTCATTTCATTGACTGCGAGCCCAAAGAACCCGGCAGATTTTACCTATATTTCCATGGTGGAGGGTATTGCCTACCATTCCAACACCTCGGGCTCCCACTGAAAGAAGCTATCGCTGCTGGAGCCTCCCTCTCGATATTGGAATACTCCCTGGCTCCCGAGCACAGATACCCGACACAGCTTGCTCAAGCTGCTGCTGCTTTACGACTTTTGTTACAGAGTCACCCAATTTCCGACATCATCATTGGAGGCGATTCTGCAGGTGCTAACCTTACACTTGCCCTTCTCGCACATCTCCGAGAGCCTCATCCAAGAATCACGCCCGTGTGCGGCTCAGGCACAGAGAGTCGCAAGCTTCTTGGTGCTATCGCTACCAGTCCAAGAACAAGTGACAGGACAAACTTTGCAAGTATCACGACGAATGCAGGCAAAGATTACATGACTGTTTGGTTTTTGAAGAATATCATATTGAACTGGCAGCCGCTACCTGAGGTGTGGGCTGGAGCTGCACATGGCGATGCCACGTTTTGGAGTGACATTCGGGCAGAGCGAGTTCTACTTCTTGTTGGCGGGGACGAGCTGTACCGCGATGGGGTAATAGAGGCCGGCAAGATCATGGGCGCTGGCGGGTCTGCCAGGTCGCCGGTTGAGCTTGTAGTCTGTCCGGGTGAGGTACACGTTCAGATGGGTATAGACTTGATTCTGGGAATTGATGATGGATATATGCTGAAGACAGCTATAAGTTGGTTTCGCTTTCTTAGATCACTACAACATTAAGTTGATGTTGCATATGAATAGAGAAACTGCCGCCGGGTGCTCGAGTACTTAGTACTGCCCCATTCGCGATTCGTGGTGTCAGCCGATCGGCCATTTCAGACGAACAAAGCAAAGTACTACCGGATTTAATCGCGATTCTTGGCAATGAGAATATCACAGAGATTATCAGTGTAACTTGGTTAAGTGAATAGCTCCGGAAGCCGCATGACTCTGTAATGGTCTACTTCAAGAGAGCCAGCGAGGCGACAAGATTTCTACATAAAGGATAATTCTATGCGGGGGACTGTCTGGCGCAACATCAGTTTTCAAGCGGAAACTACGCTTAAATCAGTGTTACAACTGCCAGGAACTGGCCAATTACAAATCCTCCCATTTCTCAAGGCTGCAGGTGTGTGGTAAATGCGTCGAGTAAGGCCATCACTACAAGGAGAGGGCGACGACATCGTCGACCTTATGAAAGATTTTGCCCTCATCCGATTGACTTGCGCCAGCCTCTCCAAGGCACAACGAGCGGGTGCCTGCGGAGCACAACTCGGCCAGCTCCCTTTACCCATTTTTTGAGCGTATAGCTTAACAGTTTGCATAGATGGATCAGTCACCACGGCCCCTCTCAGCATGGAATCTGACGCTAATGCGACTGAATCCCCTCCCAGCAGCACCATAGGACCACTGTCAAGATCAGGCGAGCGGATACCGTCAATACAACCCTGCACTACGGCACCATCGTTCATTGTAGAGCTGCTTTGGCTTGGGTCCGCTGTGGCTTGGCAACCCCCCAAATATTGCCTAAGACCGTACCTAAGCATTCCCAAATCCGCGCGCAAGTCGCTCTTTGATACCCATCGGTGGCGATTATAGTCGCATCTGTTGCAGGGCTGTTCGCCGTTGCACTAAATGGGAGATCAGCTTTTAGTGTCATACAAGCATAAAATAAATCAAGTTGCGCCGTCAAGACGATGTTCGCAGAAAAGGGACAGCTGCTGACGGGCGAAGCCTGTTGCGCTGCGCTCAAGCTAAGCGAGATGGGAAGGCACACCTTTGCTCGTCTCTGGCGACAACGCTAGCACGCTGTTTAAACTTGCTGACGCCCTAGACATGATCTGCCAGCCAGAATAGTATAACACAATCTTGTCAAACTGAATTCTACGTAATATTCATATAATCTAGTGTAAAGAAAGCCACTTTTGTTACTGTAGATTGTTTAGCCACGGCACATCACGCTGTCGTGATTATACACAACCTAATGCCCCTATCACTATATAACAAGTTCGCATATACACTAGACCGGCCACATATTCCACAACATCGGCTTCCCACCTCTTTTTATTTACTTACACCGTAGATCTACCTCGACTTTACTAATAAGCGGACAACATATTAAGAACCTGGCTTATTTCTGCCCCGTGTTTTCATACTTCATCAAAGTTTGCTTTCAGGTTCTTGCCTACTGATCTACATAAACTATACCATAACTAATCCTCCATTCGCACATACAACGCTTCCAGTTATCCACCTGGACTGTTCCTCGCATAAAAAGGCGACTATTGGTGCAATGTCACTTGTCTCGCCAATGCGTCCTGCCGCAGCCGTCTCAGAGACGATTCTTTGTGTAATGGCATTCATTTCGAGCCCCTCAGTCTCGTTCCACCTATTTCGCCACGAGTCGGTTAGACGCAGTCCAGTCGATTTAATGAGGCAAAGCTTACATATCAGTATTAACCGGTCCGGGATTAACCGCATTGACAGTGCAATCGAGCTCGCGACCTGAAATCATTTAGCATCCGATTTAGATCACTTAGGAGCATTGGCGTTACCGAGTTCTTTCGCCAATGATCTTGTGACACTTTCCAAGGCAGCTTTAGATGCGGCGTATGTTATTGCCGATGGAAACCCTAGCCGAACATATCAGCGAGTACTACAACACATCTTCTTTTTTGCACATACCTCGCCGTGCTGACGTAGAGCTAATGTTGACAATTCTTGCTTGCCTTCTAATTTGCGACCGAACCTGCTGCACAAGAAGCAAAGGAAATAGCAAATTGGTATGGAAGGTGCTGTCGAAATTTTGCGGTGTCAGGTTCTTCAAGTCTACATCAGAACCATCTGCTGCATTGTTGACTATTATGTCAATGCCGTCGGGAAATCGTTTTCTGCACTCGGCTGCCACGCTGACAGCCGCATCCATAGATTTAGAGCTGTCTGCCTGTAGCGCAAACCCGCTGACGTCTGAACTTTGGCTCTCGATTTTTCTGGCTATGCTTTCTGCCGCCCTAGCTGACGACACGTAGGTGATCAAGACTGACGCTCCTCGTGCAGCGAGTTCGATGGCGACAGCGGCACCGATACCTGACACATTAGTTCAAAATTTGGCCTTTTTCATTGTGAAAGTTGATAAAGGTTGCGTGAGCGGTGCCCCGGCCTCTACATACCACGTGAGCCGCCAGTGACCACAGCATTCTTTCCGACTAGAGACTTCGCCATAGCTCGAGAGGTCCGCTTACATCGAGCAGTATGCTTAGAGTGGATGCAAAAACTTCGTAAAATTGCGAGGGTTTGATATAGGTTTTCACTTATCCGGTTACCCTTAACTTACGCTGTCGCTGAGATTAGCCGAGTGCCGAGAACCGATTGTGAAGCGTGGGCGCCGAAGCGGGCGCCGAAACCAGGCGGCAAATGTCAAAGTGGCGGTAGTTAGCGCATGCAAGGCGTCCTACCTAGTTAAATACTTGCGCATCACAATGACTGCAGAATAGGTTACGTGGCTTCATCGTAACATGCTGAAGGTCCTATGTTATAAGTGCTACGCGGGTGTGCGACATTGAATCGCAGTCCATACGATGTACTCTGTGATATAGATTACATAGAGTTGACTTAATGTAACACTTTTGCAATATGCAAGAGAAGAAGGAAAAGCGATGCTAGTAGCCAGTATTGATTTTATAGGAACTCATGATCTAGAATTGCACATCTAAATGGCTGCTTATAATGCCACCAGTACTGTTTTCAGTTTGCCACTACCCTGACACTATTCCTGCACTTTGGCCTTGGTAAACAGATCGCCTGTATTGAAGCGATTTACGCCCACAAAAAATCTTATTCTCCAACAATACCTCTGCGTGAATAGACGCATAGCCAGTAAGCCCCGGCTAAAATGAGCACGCCAGCAAAGACCAGCGATGTCCAGTTCATAACCTCAGCAGTAACCGGTAGATACAGAGGAAAGCAAAACATAACAGAAATGAAAATGACCCATATAAGCGAAGCCCAAACTATGAGATCACCCCATCGCCCCAGATTAAACCATCGCTCCGGATCTAGCACCTTGCGGCCACGATACAGCATCAGTCCAAAAACGATGGCAAAGGCGGACAGGAGACACAAATTTGCGGCTCCGAGAAGCGCATTCATGGCAGTTGTAGATCCGATGCTTATAGCACCAATCGCGCAAATTAGCACAGTGTTCCAACAGAGAGCATTGATGGGTAGTGCATCGCGTGAGGACAGCTTAGACATTGTGATCGAGAATGGCAATGCTCCTTGAGCAGAAAAAGACCAGTAGAGGCGGGACCAGCTGATGAGTGCCGCAGTTCCAGCAATGAAGAAGCAGAATATAATCATACTGGTTCCAAGGGCAGTCATGGCAAAGCTTCGAAATGCATTTTGCATGAGCTGGATGAAGGGCTGATTGCCAGGTGCCGCTAGAAGACTCTCTGGTTCGATGTTGCAAAATTGGTATACAACAATCATAGGAATCGTCGTGAGGTAGCTCATGAGAAATGACCCTATAATAACCTGGGGAACTTGTTTTTGGGGGTTTTCCAGCTCATCGGTTAAATGTGTGGCGTTGTCGAAGGCGCTGAGACATCCAACAGCAGGTAGTAGGGCAAGGAAGAAGACAAGGCCGTCGGAAGCCCAGCCTGATTCATTGGTAAACTCCGCAAACACGAAATGTGCTGTTTGTTTGTGTTGGGTGCGTACCAAGAGAGCGATCATGAGGTAAATCGCCGTCCCATTAACGGCGACGACTACAATTCGCAGCAACAAATTAACTGACCGAAAGATGAGGGGAAGGTTGAAGAACAGGTACAGTAACGCAAAGCATACGTAAATCAGATACGTTTGCCATGATTTTGCAGTAAAATCCGGGTATGCCGCTTGGACGAGCCCCATTGTTAGCTGGGCTGGATAAAGGGTGCAGGCTGAGGATACGAAAAACCAGCCAGCATTTGTCAACCATCCCATAATGTATCCCAAGCTGCGGGCGTATCTTCGGTCTGCAAGGGCAATAGCCCAGTACGCCGGGCCTTTTTCAAGAGTGTGGTCAGTCCTGTAATTTTGAAGCTTCGTATTATGATGCTTGATCAACATACCAGAGCAATGTGGAATCGCCGAGGCAAGCTCTGCAGTAGCAAGGCAGACGAGTAATTGAAAAAGTCCGACCATAAAGAAACCCCAAAAGTATGCCGGGGAGCCACCAAGGCCGATAGCTAGCGACATGTATGCGCCAATAGCAATGGGGGCACTGGTGACCGAGTATTGGACACCGATGGCGCCCAGTAGACTAAAGTGGACTTTCGGTTTGATGCCTAGTTCTCCTCCCGTGGAGGACTTATCTTCGACCGTTGTATCATGAGACACAAATGCCTTGACATCATTTTGCAGAATAATTTGCGCCATTGTCGTGATTTGTTGCTAAAGTGTTGATTCGCGCAAGAGCACCAAATAGCACAGGTCATTTAACAAAGCAAGTAACACGCGCTGTAGCATTATTCTATGTAAGGGCAGTTATCTCTTTTATAAAACAATTCAATAGCTATTCCGAACCTACTTCCTAATCAGAGGCGCCACCAGTATCTGTTGCGCTATAATAGCCGAATGCCGATGTTCGTGGTGCCGTCCTCATCAGCAGTTGTGATACGTTATCACCACTACCCCAGAAACTGATAGGCGCAAACTTAGAGCAACGCGGGGAAGACCCGCTTGGATTGCGATAAGATGCCCGTATTATACACTACTGTATAGTGACCGGACCCAAACCTCCTACCTTAAGAAGTAGAAGGATGATGAGGCTCTTGCAGTGCCGGTAAGCCTACCACTATCGGAGCTTTCAATGTTTTTGTGTTTCATCACATTAGACCGAGAAGGTAAATATGAGTGCATTGACGTTGCAGCTAACTACTTTGGACGCGAATTAAGTGCCTCAAGTTTAGACTATTTGTTTTGAGGCTTCCCAAGCAGCTCGATCACTTCATCCGCAGCCCGACTGCCGGCACGCAGAGCGCCCTCCAAGTAACCCTTCCACTCTCTAGCAGTTTCGCCACCAGCAAAGTGAACATTCCTAAATGGAGCTCTCAAATCCTCGCCATACTTGGAGAGGTAGCCCGGAGGCATCGCAGAAGTTGGCGCGCCACCCATCCACTCTTCCTCCACCCATTCACCAGCGTTATATTCAAGCACATCCAATGCCAGATGGCGATGGTCTGGGCCGACAAGCTCAGCCAAGTGCTCAATGACCGCTTGCTGTCGCCTCAAAGGCGACAGTCCGTACCACTGGGTGGCTCTGTCGCCTGCAATAAACAGCGCCAGGGTGAACGACTTGTCCTCAAAGTTGGACACTTCCCAGGAGAAACAAATTGGGCCAACCTGACTGCGAAACTTGCCCATGAGACCGATCACTCGCCACCAAGGACTGGCATAAGTCAGTAAGACCTTAGCATAAACACCCGGTAAGGTCTCACTGGCAAGAGCTCGCTTGGAGTTTGGCAGCGGAGGTGTAAATTGAATTTTGCCGTATGTATTGGTGGGTACAGCCACAATCACTTTCTTTGCTGAGAATTGATATCCTGTTGCTGTAGTCACAATGACATCTTTGCCATGTTGATGAATCTCATCAACCGGGCAGTTGACAATTACTGATCCAGGACGAAGCTCAGCTGCGAGGCCATGCGCAATTGCCGAAGTCCCTTGATTTAACCCATTAAATTGCCATTCGCATTTTTCACGTGCGCAAGTCGTCGACTTACCTTCACGGATAAACATCTGTTGAGACCCCTTCTCGTCATCGCTGGTCAGGCTAGTGAAGCCTCCCCCAGACTTGATGTAATCGAGCAAATAGTGAATACCGATCTCGTTTGGCTCTCTTCCAACCATCGCTGTCGTGATGCCTCGTATTACATGAAGAGAAAAGTCACCCAGCTTCTTTCTTTTCACCCACTCAAGCGCCGACACGTCGTCTTGGCCGGGAAAGCTACCTGTATTATTAATGTCCAGGGATGCATTATTCTCGGTCTCGTGGTCAATTGCTTCGACCAGTCCTTGGAAGGATTTCGCGTCTTCGCTAGACAGCTTACGGAGGCATTAGCACAAAGTGGTTACTGAAAGGGTCTCTGATTACCTACACCAGGGCTGTTTCCAACTTGATCATTGCTGCCGAAGCGATAAACCTTGCCATCGTTGGCTTGCAAGACTCCGTCACCTTCCAGGTATTGCTGTACTGGGTGAAGGCCCAACCTCTTAACTGTGGCATAGATTTTTGGCTGCGTGTGCTGATTGATCCAAGTTGCGCCCAGTTCCGCCACACCTGGTCCACTGGCGAGTCGCACTGTTTTGCTTCGCCCGCCGACTCGATGAGTGGCCTCGAGCAGCGCAACATTGAAGCCAGCAGAGGACAAATCATGGGCGGCTTGCGTGCCACTGAATCCTGCCCCAACAATGACAACATCCACATTGATCATATTGTTTGGCTGCGCAGTATGTCGTAGCTCCGAGTTGAACAGTTTAGAGCGGCCACCAATCGATGCGATTGCCTCAACCTCAAACTTTGCTTCGGGTTGCGCCAGCTTAGAGACGGGAATCACAGTTGTAGGTGGCCTGTAATTGTCGCTGCATTGCACGAAAAGCTTCAGCCAAGGTTCTACCAAGCTTTCTTTTTCCGTCCATGGCCAATCGACCACATAAAACGTGAGTTTAACAACATCGTGGGCGCTGGCGCTGGCTGCGTTCAATGCTTCTCTCAAGTTCGTAAAGGAATCTTCGACTTGCTGCTTTAGTGTTGAGGCAAACACTCCATTACGCATGCCCCATTGGCCCGCTAGGAAGATCAATCGGTTTGAGCCTTCACTCGCGGACGCATGAGTGTAAAGCTTTGCATCCGGCTGACCAGGGATGTTAAAAAGTTCGGTGGCGGGGCGTGGGTGTTTTGGTACCATGATAGCTCTTTGAGAATAATAGCAGCGACTAGCATGTAGGGCTTTGAAGGAAAAGAGAAAAATCAGAAGTAGAGTGTTGAGTAGTTTTGGAATACTGAATTGTTGGATTTAGGCAATAATGTATTACCTTTGGTATTTATAAATACTGGAAAGGAAAAGGGCGTGGAATCGGGCAATACTCATAGCGCAAAGCCTCTACCAGGGTTTCTACCTAGCCAAGTTCAAGGTAGACAGATGCCGAGTACTCGGCCACCGGCTTCGGCCAGTAACTGATTGAACTCGCCGCTTCGGCCTGCATCAAGGCGTAATTTATTTTTTGAAATCAAATTCGGCAATTTGCCAAAATATTTTGGGACTCGGCAAGAGACTATGGTTTCATCGGTACATTTCTGCATCCTTGTCTGCCGTAAGCCGAGTGCCGAAGCGGTACGCAGCTAGGCATTCTTAGCCGCCGCCATGTTACCACAGCTCAGGGACAGTTACCCATTTACGGGACATCACGTCAAACTACTGTCGTGAGTCTCTCATATATATCTTTCTGAACGACTGTCCATTCCATGCTGCTTGCAGACTTGAGTTAGCCAGAGATAACTGGCAGCTTTGCCTCCCTCGACGCCAAAGCCTTTTGAATTCTTCTTGAGTAAAATTTCTATCAAATACATTTCTTCAACACTTCAAAATGGTATCACAGAAATCTCCATCGGTTATACCCCATGTTGCGGCCAGTGAGGGCAGTATAGCCATTCTCTCTGCGCTACAGGAAGCTGGCGGTGTGATTATTGAGGGCTTACTGAGCCCGGATCAAGTCAAAGAGATGAACAAGGATCTCAATGAGCCACTCAGTAGCCTGGATCCTGGTTCCAAACACAGCTCCGACAGCATCAAGAGCTTCCATGGCGTCAATACCAAGCGCCTGACAGGTCTTACGACTTGCAGCAAGACGTTTCGGGACTATCTGCTTGATCACGACCTCTGTCATGATATCGCAGAGCGCATCTTTCATCCTCAAACTGGCACTTACTGGCTTTCAACCGCGCAGGTCATTGAAATCGGACCGGGTAATAAGGAACAAGTTCTACACCGCGACCAGGGCCAGTTTCAGGTTTTTGATCAACTTGGACCGAATGGACCAGAAGCGACCATCAATTTCCTGGTCGCGTTGACTGACTTCACTGAAGAAAATGGCGCGACTCGCGTCATCCCCGGTTCACACAAATGGCTTGACTTTTCCGTTCCTGGAAATCCCGAGGACACCATTCCCGCGGAAATGAAGGCTGGAGATGCTTGCCTGATCTTTGGCAAGACGGTTCACGGGGGTGGTGCTAACAAAACGGCTTCGGAATACCGCAGGGCCATTTCGTTCCCCCTTCAAGCTTCATTCCTCACGCCAGAGGAAGCTTATACTCTCATTACTCCAAAAGAAATCGTCAAAGGGTTGTCGCTCCGTGCGCAACGAATGATTGGATTCCGTTCTCAGTTTCCGAAGGGAAGCCCCGGACTTTGGCAGGCGAACTACTCGGAGATTGGGGATCAGATCGGATTGCCCGGTGTGGAGAGTGCAATTGAGCAATTGAAGGCAGGGAAATTCCAGTTTCCGGACATCAGAGATCTTTGAAGGCAACAGCTAGTTCTGTATCACAATCCACTCATTCATATATCGGCGAGGCACTATTTCCCAACATAGACTATACCTACATGTCGACAACAAAGGCGGATTGTTGCTACAAAACAAGATTAATGACGATATAGACCTTTTCTTGCAATTTAAAACTAACGTGATTGGATGAAGGCGTCATGCTATATATGGTATTACGACGTAGTCTTGTAGCAGCTACCTGAATATAGTTGCCTTGTTAGAATGGACTTATACAATCTGCACTGATAAAACTATGCCCAGTAGTTGAGACTCAAAAAAAAAACGAAATCAACATAGTCTCTCAGAGCTCAAATCTGTGTGCTAAGCCTGTTATAGCTCTAATACCACACGACCTTGGAGAGTACCCTTCTCCATGTCCTCAAATACACCCGGCAACTCATTCATCTGTGCAAGACGAATGTGGCTTTTTATTACCCCCCTAGCAGCGAAGTCCAGCGTATCTATAGCCTGCTGACGATTGCCGACAGCCGAGCCCGATATAGTGAACTGATTTGCAATCATGCTCGCGGGGCTGGCGGAGGCAATGGCTGCATCGCCATGAGGTATACCAACACAAACCATGTGGCCGTTGAAGCGCAAAAATCTGAGGCCTTGAGTGTAGGACACATTGGAGGAAGTGCATACAATGACAGCGTGAGCACCAAGCCCATCACAGACTTCTTTGACATGGGCGGAAATTGCTTCCCCATTGTCGTCTTTTGGAAACTTTGTTATATCAACAAAGTGCTCCGCTCCCGAGTCCAGTATCAGATTCGATTTGCTGGCATGGTCAACACCGACAACCCGCATCCCCATGCCCCGGCTCGCCAGCTGCACTGCGAGGTGTCCCAAGCCGCCGCCAGCCCCGGTAATGACAACCCATTGGCCAGCTCGCGCTTGGCTTCGCTACAGGGCCGACAAGACGGTGACTCCAGCACAAAGCATCGGTGCCGCCTGTGCTGAGTCAAGCCCATCTGGGATGCGCGTTACATATTGGGCCGGCCCTGTCGCGTACTGTTGAAACGTCCCTGGGGTGTAATATCCGGAGATTCTCTGGTTGAAACAAAGACCGTCAGCCCCAGCCAAGCAGGGCTCTTCCATAAATTAGTCTAGTCTCGGTGATTGGTTGCTGAGGTGGTGGGGTACGAACGACAGTGGCCACAAGCACTCGATATCCATTTGATGCCAACTCGGTCTCCGATTGTCAATCCTGAGTCTTCAGCGCCAACTCCTAGTTTGACGACATTGCCAACACCTTCATGGCCGCCAATTTGTCCTTCGGGAGTTGGTAGAGGTAGGCTACTCCACTAACAAATTTGTCAGTCGGCCCTGTAGTGACTTTCGTGTGCTAACCTAGTGGATTCTTGAACTACAACTTACTGAATTCGTCATGACTCCCAAGTCAGAATGGCAGACACCAGAATGCGTTCTATGACTCAAAATGTTAATCAGGTTGGCACTTGGCTTAGTAAATCAGGTTTCACTTACAGTCGTATGAGAACTTCTCCCGGTCCAGGGTCAGGCACCGAAATCTCAACCTCTTTTGTTGAGATGGTACCCGGGGCATCGTAGATCAAGGCTCTCTGAGTTTTGGGTATGTCCATGGCGCTCATACTGGTCAATATGTATCGTCTACTCCAAAGATGGTGTATCATGCCGGTAGGTAGCGCCCCTAGATATCTTTATACTTGGATCGCTAACTGTCTAAAAAGTAACGACAGAAATACCACAAATACACATAGAATAAACACCTTGGAGAGTGTGTGGATACGTAAGTCATTGACAATTAACTAAGGGAGAACCCCTGCCTGCTAGTTAGTGCAGTTGCTAAGCTGATGGCACGGCACTCGGCACTCGGGATTTCTGCTACCGTGGTGGCGCTGCCGAAGGCAGCGGGGAGGCTGCGGCTTATTAGCTTGCGCGGGGTTGTTGAGATGTGACAACCCACACAAACCAAAGCGTAGATCTATACGGCAATCGAAATGGAGGTCTATCCAGTTTCTTGGTGCCACTTCCTTGCCTCCACTACTTTTCGGTGTCCTGGAGCCCCGACTCCGGCCCGCCGAGGTCCAGATGCGACTTATCGCCACGCTCTATAGCGTTACAAGACCGTGGAAAAAGATAGGGGGATGGATGGCCAGATCAGTGCAGAGTAGCCCATCTATATTTACTTCCGCATCCTGCCGCCGGACAGCTGCCAAGACCTTCCACATGTAAAGCTCTATCATTTGAGCTATTGAGTCAAACACAATGACTCTCTCGCCTATTTCTACTTTTCTCGCCGGTGCTGCTATCCTTTACCTTGCTAGGTGGGTATGCATCGAGATAAACCACTGGCTTTTTGCAAGGAAACTCGGGTGCAAACCTGCCCATGTGCGGCGAAGCAAGCTCCCACTTGGTCTCGACAACGTGCTTCGGATGGCCAAAGCCGCGAAAAACCAGGAGCTGCAGAATGATGACCAACTCGTTCACCAAGAGATGGGCTGTCCGTCAACCTGGGTGCAGAATTTCCTTGGGTTTTGGTGCCACACTACGGTTGACCCTGAAAACATCAAAGCGATCCTTGCTACGCAATTTAAAGACTTCGAAATGGGTCCTTTCCGTACCGATACTCTCAGTCCGCTCCTTGGGCATGGCATTTTCACGAGTAATGGTAAAGAATGGTATATAGTAAACTTTGATCCCCTCAAACGCGATGTTTTACTGACATTCATGGTGCATAAGGCAGCATCACCGTGCACTCTTACGTCCACAGTTTACAAGAAACCAAATCTCCAGCCTTGAGTTAGAGGAAGTCCACATCCAGCATTTATTCGGTCGATTCCACCACGGTGCTGACGGTTCCTGGACAAGCCCGATCGACCTGGGCCCTCTTTTCTTCAACCTCACACTTGATTCTGCGACTGAGTTCCTGTTCGGACAAAGCGTTGATTCACAGTTATTGGACAGCCCCAATGCGGCGAAAGCAACGTCTAGTGAACATGAGACAAAAGCCAACAGAGATAGCAAGGATTGGTCATCCTTTGGACGGGCGTTCGACAGAGCTAACACTACCATCAGTTTCAAGGGCATGCTCATGGACTTCCACTTTCTATATTCTCCTAAATCCTTCACTGATGATTGCAATACAGTGCATCGATTTGCAGACTATTTCGTTCAGCAAGCGCTAAATGAAGAACAGGAAGTTTCCGGTAGCCCTGACTCCAAAGGGGAAACGGAAGCCTTCGTCTTTCTTCGTGAGCTCGTCAAATCTACCAAGGATCCAAAGGCACTACGCGGCCAACTCCTCAATATCTTGCTTGCAGGGCGAGATACTACTGCGGGACTGTTGGGCTGGACCTTCTACTTACTAGCCCGCCATCCTGACTACTACTCCAAGTTCCACAGAATTATTGTTGAGACGTTTGGCCCATATTCAGAACACGCATCATCCCTTACCTTTGAATCTCTCAAGGCGTGCAGTCATCTGCAAAACCTTCTGTCGGAAGTCCTTCGCCTACATCCTGTGGTGCCTGAGAACAGCCGACGAGCCACGCGAAACACTATGCTACCTCGTGGAGGTGGTGTGGATGGAAATGCACCAGTTTACATTCGCAAGGGGGAAGAGGTCATCTATAATGTGAATGTCATGCACCGGCGAAAAGATATCTGGGGGGATGACGCGGACGAGTTTCGACCACAGAGGTGGATTGGCAGCAAACACGGATGGGAGTATCTGCCCTTCAATGGCGGGCCAAGGATCTGCTTGGGGCAGCAGTTTGCATTAACGGAAGCCGGATTTGTTGTGGTAAGACTGCTCCAGCGGTACAGCAAGATTGAGAACCTGGATACGGAGACGGTGACAAAGCATCAGTACACTCTCACAACAGCGCCAGTGAAGGTACTTGTCAGGTTCTGTGAGGCTGCGCAGCTTTGAGCACGGTGTAGCATAGCACAGACAGGATATCTCTTGAATTTACTTTTCTATCGCTTGTCGCCTCACTGAAATGTTGCATTAGGGCGTACATCAACGCTATTCGATGCTAGGAAGCGAGCAGTACATTGCCTCCAGGACCTAAACGCAGAAAATGCTCATGAGTGCAATAATTAAAGTGTCGTACGAGTTTCCGATTTCACATGTAAATGGAACCAACAGATACCATGTCTCTCAGCTCAAAGTCCATTCCATCATGAAGGTATCCAGTACCAAGGAAGTCATCCATAAACCCAGGTGCACCAAGTGCATCAAAAGCTGATAAAGGAGCTTCGGAAATCCATTGCACGGTCGGCTCGACTCCGTGAGCTTCGTTGTCGACGCGTGTCTGTGCTATGGTATCCAGAATTGCATTCTGGTGTCCTGATTCCCGTCGGGCTGTCCAGGCTTGCAGCTGCGGAAACAAAGCTGTAAGCTGATAAGAGGACGTTGTTTGGTGGTCGACGCTGCCTTCGCCGAAATCACGTCCGCCGGGTGCGGTAATCCTCTGTTCCAAAATAGTTTCTCGCTCCCGCTGAAGAATTTTTATTTTCCTGGCTACAGTCTTGGCGATGCCAAATCTGTGGTTCAACTGTTCAATAACCGAGCACAATGCGCCAAGACTTTCTTTGCGTTGCACTTCCATTTCCTCGTTTTCTGGCTTGTAGTAAATTAGAGGTATTGCGGCTGTTAGACACCAGAAGGAATGCATCGTTATCAATAAGCATACTTCTTCCCTGTACAGTATTTCCTCGTAGAGTTCTGCGATGCAGCTGGCCGCTATCAAGCAGGCAGTTGAACAGGCCCATTGCTTCGAACATTTGGACGGCATGGCCTGCGATAGAATGACTGCTCCGAAATATTGTATATGAAGCTCTGCTACCGGAAAGTAATGGGCTCGCCTGTCGCCGTTGTCGTCATACAGGCTCAGATCTGGATGCAGCTCCATCATCCAGCCGCTAAGGAGCTCAGCGATTGGCATCTGCTCTTGCGCGGGTGTAATATTGCGCGAGATTTTGGGAGCCAGTCCCCCCATTATCAGCGCCAATGAAATGTCTGCAATGAACTGTCTCGATTGAATGTCGACGACGTCAAAGTCTTCCTCGGACAGCGGGGAAACGTCAAAGTCGTCCCGTTTTAGGGCAGGTAAACGCCCATAAATGAGCGCTAGCACGCAGTCGCTAGCCTTGGCAAAGGGTTAGTCGAGCACTGGAACTGCGTTACTAGGATTTTATTCCAGTGATAGGTCCTTACAAAAATCAGCCACCACAGCCTCCTGCGGCATTTGCGATCAGGTTTATTGGCGTATGTAGAGTCTTTGTGCATGCCCATTTGAATAGCTAGACGGACGGCTGTGCCAGTTGCGTGCCACGGCCCATCTAAGCTTACCATATGAGGCGGATTGGGGCTCCAGAGAGTCAAAAAAGTAAGTGCTTTGAGGACCGTGAGCATATTTGGTTCAAAATTGACGCAAATCAGAATCTTGATCTTTTCGTATATCGCTTGCGCTCTAGGAAAGCTGTCTGGTAGACTTGGGTGCCGCATCAAGCTACCAGCAAGACAAACCGCCTGCTGCAGCAAGACAGACGAGCCTGGAGACTCGACATCGGACCTACTGACTATTGGGAAGCAGTAATTCAGATTTGTGAAGAATGAATCAAAAAGGGCCTGTCGTAATGCCGGCTTCGGTAGCCGATGGGCATCGGTCGCTCGCAACGCACTGAGCTTGACTCTGGGTGTGATGCCGCTACCCCCTGGACTGGCTGGTAAGCCTGGTGTAGGCGTATCGGTCTGACAATCATAGTCGCTATCTTGGAGGACAGAGTGCTCCGCAATGTATGCCGCGTTATTGCCGCTGTCAGGTAAGATATTCGGGGAAGTTTCTGACAGCGTATAGGGTAGATCAGCTCGCAAGTCGGTACTTGCCGAGCCGGTCAGGGACGCTTTTCGAGGTCGTCGTAGACTTGGGACACCGCGCTTTCTTACACCTTGACGCGGTCTGCTTTGACTCAGCATATGTGGCTTCTTACCTTTTGGCGGGGGTGAAAGGGGGGGCGCCGGTTCGCTGAAGGGGATGTGAGAGCAATACGAACATGCAGGTTATACTGTGTCTGCGGCAGTAGGCACAGGTATTATCAATATCGCCGTTTTCTTCCAAGTCGCATTTGATCTGTACCAATTGGGATTGAGTTAAGTTCAGATATGGTAATGACCGCTGGGTTTGTACCAACGGACCTTGCGCGCATGGCATTGAACGCATACAAGACGTGCGCGATTCTTCATCGCCGCACTCATTTTTCTGTTTCAGGGACGTGAGAGATGATTGTGAAGATGGTAGAGTTAAGCGGGCCAATGGCCAAGCAGGTATTAGTTACTGATAGCTCCAGCAAGCGCAGCCCACAATCACAATCACAATCAGCGATCAACGGCCTGCTATTCGCACCGTCGGGGTCGGGGTCCTGGGGAGCCGGCCCGATTTTGGTACTGGTAGGTAGTTCACTGGGTGGCTGGTATTCGACGCAGTGCGACTAAGGACTCGCTGATGCGGGGGTGCAGCCACCAGTGCTAGGAGCAGCTGAAGTTTTCGATACTTACCTGCGAGGGTTAGGAAAGCAAGGCAGTAATGTTGCGACGGAATTTGCCACCTAGGCAAAACACTTATATACTAAGCTAAGAGAGATACCGTTATCTAACAAAACTAACTAAGGTCCTAATAGGCAATATACTAGTCTTATAGGATATATAGCCTCTATTATACTATTATAGCTTCTCTATAGATAGAAGTAACTAGTAACTTATTACTTCTAATAAGTTCTCTATTTATAACTAAAGAATAGCTAATAAAATTATAATACTTTATAAATACTATTTACTAATAG
>NW_007930879.1:0-9096 GCF_000280675.1 Beauveria bassiana ARSEF 2860
TGTACCGTAAAAACCGAAATGGGTGTCGCGGGTGCATCTAGTTAGTTTTAGTAGTGAGGTGGGGAGGGACGTCCGCTATTTTTGGCTGCTGATCTTCTGGGTATCTTGAAAGTACCTCCACCCTACCACTGTAACAGTCACTAAGAGTAACCGCTGGAAGCTGCCTGTTTCCACTGGGTCACTCGGTTTCTGCCTTTCAACATCAGTCACGTCAAAAACAGCCCTACAAAACTGACCATGGCGCCACCATTAAGTGAAGAAATCCGAGACCAAATTTTAGCTATGCTAAAAAAAGGGTTCTCGACTCAAGATATTGTCTCTGCGAACCTATGCAGCGCTCGAACCGTCCAGCGTTTCGAACAGCGTCGCAAACTACCTGGAAGCGAAATGCCACAACAAAAAACCCGCACCGGGCGGCGCAGCCGAATAACGCCCGAGATGAAGAAATACTTATTTGACCAACTGACCGACGATCCCGAGCTACATATAGAAGAGATGGTACAGATGTTGCTGGACAAATTCGATGTCAAAGTTTCACCAAGTGCAGTCGTCCGAGCTTTGAAGGACTGGCCACGGAAGAAAATGCGTCGCATTGCCCAACAGCGAGATGAAGATCTTCGAGACTATTATCTATACAGACTTGCAAAACTCGACGTCCAGTCATATCAGATTGTTTACTTTGATGAGGCCGGCACTAATGCTCTTGGGTGTCTCCGACACTCAGGGCGGGCGCCGAAGGGAAAAACACCTATCAAGTATAATAAATTAAAGCGCGGCGGACAATGGCAAATACTACCGGCCGTCACGCAGGACGGCATCCTCATGTATCGGGTATACCAAGGCTCAACTGACAAATTCGTAATCGAAGACTTTATATCCGAGCTTCTTCACTTTTGCGAACCATTTCCCGGGCGAAACTCGGTCATAATCAGGGACAATGCATCTGTTCATCGTTCACCGAAAATCCAGCAAATGTGCGACGAGGCGGGTGTACTATACGTTGAGCTATCGCCATATTCTCCGGACTTCAACCCATGCGAGGAAATTTTTGCCAATCTCAAGACATTTATCAAGAAAGCATACAAAGAGAACCAGGAGGTTGCGGAGTACGATTTCAAGTTCTTTCTGGAGTGGTGTGTCGAGGTGGTTGGAGATGACGAGGACTTGGCTAAGCAGCTGTTTCATCATGCTGGAATTCCTATCACATTTCCGGAATAAAAAATGTCATGCTTTATCAAACTTGGCAACAGCCGTACGCGGGTCCTGCCCACAAACAGCACATATAAAAGCTTAGTTACATAGGAAAAAGAAATTGACAACATTGACAAAATTAATCCCGCGGTTAACTTCTTCGTCGCATGATGCTTGCGGCTTTCCTATATCTCTTTATGTTCCCAACCATGTGCAAAGCACTGCCGCACTTGACATTCCCCCTCACCATTGCAGTGACGACCATCTGAGGATGCTCCTCCATGGAGTTCAACTCAAAGCACTGCTCTCTGGCAAACTTCATTCCAGCCTCTAATTCTGCTCTGTTCCTATCACTTTGCACTTCAGTCAGGAGGAAAGTGAAGTACTTGTTGAGCTCTTCGGCAGGATCACCCTCAGAGTCATCAGATCTACTCAAGACCTGTTCAAAGATGTGCGAGGGGATTGGACCGGTGATATCAACGTCAGCAAATGTTTCGCCTTCTTTCATGTCATCCTTGTAATGGTCATCGATAGCCTTGAGATCTTTGTAATGCAGCTTGCGGTGATTCTCCTGGTGATCTACCAGGCAATGCGGCCCCTTCTTGCAGTATTTGGCTCTACAGCGATTGCGTTTGTAAACGCGATTCCACAGGCCTGACTCAGCGGCCATCTTCTCCCTCTGGACCTCGCTCTGGGTTTTTCTTTTCTTCTTCCCAGATCGTGCGCCCGTGGCAGACTGATCGGTAACTTCCTTGTACACAAATTCTAGGGAGAATGTTATCTTCCTACCTGCATTAAACAGAATAGCAAGACTTTCGAGGTGCTGGTCAATAACGCTCCATCTAATGTTGTGGCCGGACACCTTGTCTTTCAGGCCACGGCCGCGTGTATTCTCGATCGATATAGCGACGATGGTCTCTTCGCACGTATACTCTCGTCCTGGAAGTCTCTCGTCACTCGCTATGGTACTCTCAAGCTGTGCTTGGAATATTTCTTTCCAGAAAACACTCGGAGCAAGGACAAGATCATCCGGCTGATCGTTTCCGGTAATCGGCCGTCGTCTAATATTTTCACGGAGGGACACTTTCCATACGAAATCGTAATGAATACAGATTGGGTTACTTCTGTCATATTGCCTGTCGGCCTCCCAGTCATTCAGTCGCAGCAGTGGGAGTCGTTTCGTAGGCGTTGCAGTGTCGGCTCGGTTGGGCTCTTCGGCGGGGGTATTTACGCTGGGACTTCTGTCCCTTCCGGGGGTTCGAAGATCGTAATCATCGTCAAAATTCTCCAAATTAAAATCTTCCATATCCATCTGGTCTCGCACAGCATATACCGGCAGCAGCACTGATGAAGTAGGCAAGGAAGCGTATCACCGAGTGGACGCAGTGCGACCGGCCCTACCAGCGACCGACCGACCAGCCAGCGACCGACCCAGCCAGCGACAATGTGGACAGGGTGGCCTCTACGCTAGCTTCCATCGATTTCCATGGGTTTCCATGGTTAACTCATCGTCTCGTACCCAAATCGCCATAAATATACGATGATTTTGCCCAAGAACCAGAAAACTAGAGTAAAACGGTGGAAATTGAACTGAAAAGTATTTGGCTTTTAATGATGTAGACGCTCAGACTATCGACCCAGAGATCTAGGAACGCATGGAAGATTGCCACCAAATCCGGGGGTAATTCCCACCAAATATGGGTGCACTAGGGCTGAGATGCATAACGGTGCATGACTAGCCAAGGCGCCTGTTAACAAATGGGGAAGGCACTCTAAGACAGCGATTCAAGCTACACATTTCCAGAGAAAGACGCCTTTTCGTGCCTTCAGAGCTTTAGTACTGTGCGTAAGGATGACTTAGGTGAAGTATTTAGTAGAGCATTAAGCGGCAACTGGCCGTTATGTACTGTAAGCCCTGATAAAAGCAAATAAAAAGGTACTTAGCAAGTACAAGCTATTTTTGGCCACTTCCCACTAAATTTTTTGTATAGGTGCTCACCCACGACACCCAGTTCGGTTTTTACGGTACCTAGCCACGTCGTAGTCGGAAGCATGCAAGCATGGTGCCTATGTTAAATAGGATAGAAGGACAGGTATTTTACACGCTAGTTGCCTCCACCCGTGGTTTCGTCAAGCTTCGGGCTCCTCCTAAGATCGGGCCGCCGACTTCAGCTGCCTGGCGTATTGTAAGGATAGGGAGACATGGTTGGCAGGAGTGAGCAATCGCATTTATTTGGATGGATGCTTGGATTCAGCGATTTTGTTGGAGACTGTCTATGGCTGACCCATTCTTCAAACGCAACGGCTGCAGATAGCGGAAGCTTCGAAGCAAAACTGAGCTTTCAACGTCTTGGCAGCTGTTTCGTATTGATATACGAGTCATAGATACGTAATTTACTAGGAAAGCTGACGCGGCAGCTTCTGTTGGTTTCTATGACCAACGTGGCCACTTCTGTTGACTGTGTGGCAGCCACAGAGTGTTTTGTGACTATAAAAGGCCCTCTTTAGGTGACCTATTTTAACATATAAACTCTCTCAAGTTCTCCTTTTTATAACTACTAGGTCATACTAGCGTATAGCTATTAAAACTGTAGGTTAGTAGGCCTCTAAAAACGCCGCTACTAATAGCTGCTAATAGCTGCTAATAGCTGTAAAAGTGGAAGAATTTTTACAGATCGTAGTTGTCGTTTATACTACGGGGAAAGGCTTTCCACAGGCCATAAACTCGATAACTAGGTAACTTGTATTCGATAGCCGATATCCGAGGTGACTAAATTCGGAACCACACAGGTCGCTTAGGCGCTAGAACAATTCTGCCTACTGAGAGCTGTTCTTGGAAGCCGTTTCGTAGCTCTGCATCAAACACCAGTAGCCAGGGACGTGGTCACGCCAAATTCCACCAAAGCCCTCAATGTCGCGGCGCCAGTCTCTGTGAAGTTCCGCGGAAATAGCAGCCCAGTTCAGAAGCTGGCAGCCGGCCTGGGCCATTCGTTTATGAGCAGCTTCCCTTGTGTGCTCGGCAAATGTGCCCGAAGCATCAGTAACGACGAAGACATCATATCCTTCTTCGATCAAACTAAGCGCAGGGAAAGCAACGCAGACTTCTGTCAAAACACCACTGTGTCATGTCAGAACATTTCTTTGGTGCGATCGCTGGAGGACGTACCTGATAACAACCTGCTTCTTGCCAGTCGCTCTAACAGCACTGGCGAAGTCTTCGTTGTCCATAGCGTTGATTTGCCCTGGGCGCCGAATTAACGGTGCATTAGGGAGTATATCAGTGATTTCTTTAGCAATCGGGCCATTCGGTCCAGTGTCGAACGACGTCGTGATAATGGAAGGGGCCTTAAAGTAGCTTGCAACTCTGCAAAGTGCCATAACATTCGTGTGGAATGCGTGAGGTTCAAAATCGCGAACCAGCTGGATGAGACCGGACTATTTGGAATAGAGCTTAGTACCGCACCGTGAGTCGCGGAAAGTAGAAGCCACTTACCTGGTGATCAACAAATAGAAAGACACAGTTGTCAGCGTCGAGCCTTTTATATGCGGGAGCCATTGTGAGACAAACTCAAGCTTAGCCTAATGTATTTGTCAATATTGCAGAATTATGATTCTATGCTTTATCCGCTGAGCAGAAGGGGGTATATATATAGCTGCGTGGCGAATCAACCATTTGACGTCCTGTGCCCAGGGCCCTGTTTTTTATAATGGATCTAGGGCTTTGTAATAGATTTTAAATCTCTTAGCTAAGGGTGTCACATGCCATTGTATCAAGATATAACAATTGAGGGACAAGAAGCTAGATAGAAGTCAACACAGCTGACAAGCAGAACAAAGCTGAAGGCTTCTAGACGCCTCTTAATTGACTATAAACACAGGTTATCATAATAATCAAGCGGTTCTAGCTCTTATTTTGCTCCCTTAGAATGACTGTTTGTGACAAAGTGCCCCGAAGGTTCATTTTCTGTTGTGTATCTGTAATAGACGGCTGATGCTGTTGAATCCGTGGCTGTAGCAGGGTGTGTGGGCCACAGCAACCAGTAAGGTGCTGTGACGTCAACCACCAATCATGAATCGAGGCTGGGAAAAGGTACCCACTATATGCCCTAACGCACACACAAAACCAGGTACCTTCTCCCCAGGTCCTTTCTTGTATCTAGACATCATCTACATTAAGAAACGTTGCCCAAAAACCTTGTGCCTACTGGTCCCTCATTAGCTGCGCCTCTGATCATAAGATCCATCAATCGTAAGCTCAGAGATCCACAATTGCTGAGAGATGCTGCCACATTGATTTGTAACAAGCCTTCCGGACCCCACACTACAGGCGGGGCAAAGCTGTTTTAGATTTACGCTGGTGTGCAATATGATTGGGCGCTAGCGAATGGCATACGGTTAAAGGATACTCGTGCCACTCGGCATGTACAACAGCCTATATAGAGCACTATTTTGCTGTCGCTATTGCATTTAAACATTATGACCGAGCGGTTATGATGTGGTCGAGCTAATCCGACGCTTTGTGTGCGAGCGATGTATTGTTAGCTATATTCACCGCCGGCCTGCCAAAGGCCGCATGAGAATCCGTGCTACCTGAAAAAAACGGGGGACAAGTAGCTAAGCTAGTGAGCCCTATCGGCTAGTTAGTCACCGGGCGTAATAAACTTTTGGTTTGGTAGCACGTCTTAAAGCCTACTATAGAGCGCAAACGGACGTAAATAATCAAATCAAATCAAACGAAACAACAGAGGTTACATTCTACCGCCTTTGCTCGTGGACGTAGCCCCCTGGATCATCATATGCGCTGCAGGTAGAGACGAGGGGTCACTTTCTACCATCGCGGCTTTGAGCTGCAACGATGTGTGTTCTTCGATCTGATAACTCGTGGTGAGAATGGGGCTACGGGTGGGCGTTTTTGTCCCGCTGAAGTGCACGCCATTCTTTGTTAGCGATAAAATTTTTGTCGGATAATTCTGCCTCTGTTGAAAAGACAAGCAGTCTTGACGTAATTGCTGGATGTCATAAAATCATGGATATTAGAGTTTGGAAGGCTGGCCAGCCTCCCTGACTTCGTCACGTGGCTGGGACGCCTTCCTCGGAACCAAGATAAATGACATGAGCCCATCTAGCAGCGCTGCCCTCAAATCAAACAAATCAAATCCGGACCAATATTTGTTTGTTTGAAGAATTTTCGAGCGATATTTGTTTGTTTGGAATATTTGATCAAATATATATCAAATGCTGGACAGATTGACTACGTCACAAACGCCGTCGCTCACCCCGCGATTCCAACGCGCGGACCCCAACTGCACTGCCCCGTGCCAGGTCCAGTTCCTAAGGCATTGCAGCGCTTCCAGCGTCGTTGAGCTCATCGATAGCCTCTGTGATGTCAGTGATAATTTGGCAAGGCTGAACGATCTTTCGCAGTCTGTAGCCATCGCCGGTATTGCGAAAACATCAAGCGCCAGCTGACTGAGTACCGGGAAATTGAACTGGGTCATCCGTCTCCTGAGTCTCCAGCCGCATGTACCTATCAAGCTCACTGCCCGTTGCTGTCGCCTTACTTGTTCTACTCATGACCCATTGTCTGAAATCACTCGCTTCATACGGCTTGTCAACAGCTGCCGACATCGTTGCAGGCCCCACGGTAGATGGCTCGTAGGAGCCATGTGGCATCAGCCGGCGGTACCACCTGTCAATGTATCTGGATAGCCCTGTCTTGGCATCTCGTACCCACACAAGCTGCTCTTCCGTTGCCCAGTTTATCTCTAGGTATCTGATGCCAAGCCCAGGATGAAGGATAATCGCTGCCGCGAACAGCGGAGACTCTCCTAGCTTGATGTAATACTCATTGAGCTTCTGCCACGCATTCATAATACATAGCCTCAGGTAGCGACGGTGATCGCCCCCGATATCTGCCGTCGTAGATACACCTGCCGGCTTGCCTGGCCTCCTGTACGTGTCAGAAATGTGGTCCGGCACCACTCTCTCCTGCGGTCGCTGCGAAGGCAGATCCACCTCACAATCGTCAAACCGAGCTGGGCGTTGCCGGGTGCGACTTGGACGTTCCTGTGCGGGTTCAGTCACCTGTGCAATGCTTTCCCGGATTGTGTCCTCCGTGACGTCGTTGTAGAACATCTTCCAATCCTCCAGGTGCTCCAACAGATATTCGACACCGGTCAATAGCTCCCATAGGCGCCCGTGCCCATCTCCTCTACCCCAGCCCTGCGTCCTCATAGTTTGCAGATAGAGAGGTTCGAGAATGTGGTTGATCTCTCCCAGCAATCGCCAATCATCTGCGCTCAGGACGTCTTCCTGGGGTAGGCTCCCTTCCACGTCTGGATGTACCATAAACGCCCTGAGATCGTTCTGCTTGACAAGTGCCCGGGATATCATGAGGTATGTGGAATTCCACCGTGTGTTGTTGTCCATCATGACTTCCAGCTCAGCGGTTGACTCAAAAGCCAATCGGAAACCTTGCGTTTCGTCGTTCTCACGCGCGACCCGCTTGAACAGCTCGCTTCTTTGTTGGGACGATCTGATGAACTTCACGGTATTATGGAGCTTGCCCACCGGCCCTTTCTTTCTCCAATGCCTCAAGTCTTCTTCCTGGCGGCTCAGAAGATCCAAAACCTGCGATTCAGCTTCAAAAGTTTCAAAGTCCTCCCCGTACAGAAATGCACGCGCAACCAAGTTCAAAACATGGCCGTAACAGCGCATGCGCCTGGCACGTACATCTGTTGGTTTCATACTCGGATCGAAATTTTGGTAAAAGTTTTGAACGCATGTATCATTGGTCGCGGCGTTATCAGATACAACAACTCCGACCTGATCCTCTAGCCCCCACTCTCTGACAATTTCAAGAAGAGTGCAGGCCAAGTTCTCGCCACTGTGGCATCCGAGCTGACGACGTAGCGCAAGCAGGCGCGTCTGATGACTGCCCTGCCGATCGAGAAAGTGTGCTGTCACGGCCATGATAGCATAACGATTAGGCGATGTCCAAAGGTCAAACCCTAGATGGATTTTGGTGAGCGCATTGCTGAGCTCTTGTCCGACAGCGTTCTTCTTAGCATGGTAGACATCAGTCAGATGTCGGCTCCATGGTACCTGACCAGCGCCTTGGGGATCGAGTTGCCAGACGAGTTGCTCAAAGTATGGATTCGTGAAGACAGAGAAGGGTAAATCGGCATTGACGATGAGGCCCACGCTGAGCTCCCGCACGATGTTGATCCTGGCTTTTGGCACAGCGCTGTAGTGTAGACGCGGTCGTTTGGCCCGGTCAGATTCGTCGGTCGATGGGTCGCTGTCTGCGACGGGGCTACCCTCAAAAACTCTATGTGTTCTGTGTCTGTCAGCTGTCGTATCGTCGTGTACAAATAATGCCAAACATACTTGCGAAGTTGATCAGCAGCGGACGTAGTGGCGCTCGCTGCGAAGAACACTGCCTGGCCCTTTGCGTCGCAAAGACGGCAAACCCAGGACGCATTTAGCGGGCTGTCATTGGCATCAAGCTCAACAACGAACAGCCCGTGGAGTTTGATCCAGCTCTTCCTGCCTTTGGAGCCTTTCCGCGATAAAGACTCCTCCAAGACATATCGCTTGTTCCGCCATACGGCCTGCGGCAGGTCCCCAATTCTCGCATTGTCGGGTATCGTTACGATGGAGCCTGACTCAAATTGGCTGGATAAGCTTTTGGGGGATTTCAGAAGCGAAAACGCAGACGGCACTAGCGAGGTGTCCATTTCATGACACTAGCTTCTGTGGTGTCAAGAGTGATAATTGGATCAGTAAGCATGCTCCTCTGGAACGCGAATCCCGAAGACGCGACGCGACATGATATATGATAAAGAGATACTCAAGTTTGCGAGTCTATTGCTGGTATATTTATGTACCTTGATTTGATTTTAA
>NW_007930879.1:9196-14033 GCF_000280675.1 Beauveria bassiana ARSEF 2860
TATTTATGTACCTTTCTATCAGCCAAGCTGATGTACAGGGTAGGGTTGCCTTCTACGGCCTCCCATGCGGGCACAGGCGGAACAAAAACAAGGTTAAATCAAACGTATCAAACGCAAATCAAATCGGGAATTATGTATTTGTTTGTTTGATAAAAAGTTTGGCACTGATTTGTTTGATTTGTTTGGCAGTTTGTTTGATGTGATTTGATTTGAGGGCAGCGCTGCCATCTAGAAGAAAAGGGACAAGCTTTTGAACAACAACAGAATCAATGACAGCTAACTGCCTCACATAACGTGACAATTTTAGTGGCTTACTTGACTAAATACAGAGCCTCTTGTGCTGCATAGTCCGCTGCCGCAGCTTTCCAGATGTCACCCATGCCTCGTCTCTTAGAGAAAGGGTTGGCTTCCATCTCAGCTACTACCATTGCTTCAAGTTGTACCGCTGGGGTAAACCCATTGCCTTTCGATACTGCTGGTTAGTCTTGATACTGCCACGCGGCTGCGCATCGTACGCAAGCCTTTCTTGCTTCAACATATCTCCGGTAGGGCCGTCATGCACCCTATCGCCTTTACCGAAATCTTCTACGATCGTATATTGCGTGACTTCATAGGGATTTCGGAGGAAGAAATCAGCAAGGTGGACAAGTCATCTTTTGCGCGCTTCTGGCGCAGAGATGTTACATCATTGACAAGAAGTTGAGAACCCCTGACGGGTATGACGAGCAGCTCGATTTACTCTTTGCTAAAGATACTAGCTAGAGGAACATTGATTCGGGCCTTGGCCCAAGGGAAGGGCCATTTGTCTCGGTTTTCGCCAGAAGTACTCAGTTCTTGTCACTCCAACCATCAATCCGAATCGAATCTTGCGAAAAGTACGAGTTAAGTGTGTTGCCGTCTGCGCAGCAGCGTTTGTGCCGTACGTTCCAGATCGAAGGCAATAACAACGTTATGTCCAGCCATGCGGCCCAGGAGATAGCTGTTGTCGTCTTTCTCGGCCGGTGGAAGCGGCTGATGCACTTCATCAAGCAACGCTCGTGAGGCGTTCAACACAGACCGCAAGACGCAGATCCAACCGACTGTATAGCTGTCGTGGTCCAAGTCCCGCTTTTCGTCACCTCTCTGTGTGTCCATGGTGATTTTACTTGAGCGGCTTTATGCTGAGACTCCTGCTCCAGCCGCGCATAGCAGTACCGTCTTGTCAGAGTAGTCCTTGTGGCCCGTATCGATGCCCGCTAGAAGCAGGTCTGTAACCGACTTCACATGTCCCAGAGCGGCTGCCGTGATCAGAAGCGTCCGACCATACTTATCGTATCGGTGGTAGTCGTAGATCAAGAGATTAAGGAAACGACGGCATACTCGCAAGAAGTGGCTGCGATCTTTGTTATTCAAGCAGTTTACGATCTGCAGGAGAATTTCATCTGGAAATTCGGTGAGGCACCGCCGTTCAGATGCATGGGCTGTCGACATTTCCGCAACTGGGAGAATGGTGCTGGTGCGGGGTTCACAAGGCTAGACGTCAAGGATAAGGCTGCCTCGGTTGGTGGCGTTCAGCGACCTACCTGGTTAGGTGGTTGTGTACCTAGCCACCTGCACCACATTGCACCTTAGCCTCGCGGACAATTCGGTGAAAGAATGCCTTATCCAGCCCACTGAAAGCCTTCCTATTCCCACTGTTGTCCCGAATGATTGGTTGGCAGGCATGGAGGTCCATGACATGACATATGCCTTATGATCGTAGTATCTAAGAAGTACAGCAGAACGCATCGTGGTGTTTATGGGTTGGGAGGGGTGTTCAGGTGCTACTTGATCTTGTGTCGTCTGGGGAGTTTCGGAGGGCTTTACCGCGTTGCATCCATTCCTAAAGCCAATTCCATACCACCACATCCAAGCCCACAATAGGGCACCATGGGACTACTTCTAGGACCTCTAATGTTTGTAAGGCTTACCGAATCTCGAGCTGGTAAAAGAATGGTTCCGGGGTAGATGGCGAGTCCTACTGTGGCGGGGATCTAACTGGTTAGGCTAGCCCAAAGGCCGAGACGGGTGGTACAACGAGTCAACAAGTATACCGTCAATTCGGAAATCTCTATCTAGCCAAAGCTATTGGGTTCGTGTCGGCTTCTTTTTCCTGACAGGTTCGCGCATTATGACCCGACTTCCTGCACATACCACACAGCCGGCCTTTCGTCTCATCCCTTGGCTTTCGACCTCCTCCTTTGTTGCTCTTGGCTAGTCCTTGCGGTCGCGTCTCTCGCCGTCGGCTAGAAGAATGCGCCTGCGCTCGTTGGAACTGCAGTTGATACGTGGTAACCCCATCAATGGTCACGCATTTTAATGCGGCGTTTTTCAACAGCCACTCGCCGAAGGATGCTGCTGACGCCTTGCTGCAATCCGAAACCTCATCGCTTTCAGATTCGGACAGGCTGTGAGAGGCCGGTGGGCTGAGCATGCTGGCTGTCTGGGGCCGTCCAGGCGATCGCGACGCGCGTCCTGCAGAGCGAGGCAAAGAGTTCTGGTGACGGGCAGGCTCTTTTCTGTCATGGGTGACTTTCTGGCGTTTGTGTGGCCTAGGAGAGGGCTCCTCTGTATTGTCATCGGGAGGGTCGTCAGCATGGCCATTGTCAGAATTGTTCACCGAAGGCGAGCGGGCCGTCCCACGGTTTTTGCTGTGCCCGCCATCCTCCTCGTCGGTATCGCGGGAGCTTCTGTCATCGTCATCATCATCGCCATCGCCGTTGCCGTCACTGCCGCCGGAGCTGTCGCTGCTGTTGTCACTGTCGGCATCGCGGGAGCTGTCGCAGCCGCCAACATCGGTGGTGTGGCCGTCGGCGTCGTTACAGGCTAGAACGTTCTGGCTGGCACTCTCATGTGGCTGAATCTGCCGCGGCAGCTCGGCACGGTCGTCCGCTTCATGATGGCCACAATGACTCGACACTGACTCATTTGCGTCCTCTACCTGCCCCTGATCCTGCTCAGCTACCTCGGCGGCGGATAGACTCGGTGGGCACCGACTGGAGTTTAGCCCATCCCTGGGCTCTTGCCTTCGGGAAACCGTGGTGAGAGATACAGGAGAAATTGAGTGTTGTACAGCTCCGTTCAAGTCGTTATCCACTTCAAGACCTGAGGCAACGGCTCGTGGTGTGTTGGGCACAGTTGTCATCGTCGATGCTGCCACAATGATTAGTTTTGACGTTGGTTTTGCTTCCTCTCATCGACCGTCTCTTAGAGTTTAGAGGCTGACTGACCTGGCGAGGTGCTGTGAAGCTGTACCGTAGTCTCCTTGTCAATGAGCGCATTCGTAGCCTTGAAAGACGGAACGTCCTCGTCTGCTTCGCTGTCCGACTCCGACTCCGACTCCGAATCAGAGGGAATGAATATTACCTCGTCTTGATCCTCACCTGCCGCTCCACATGCAGTACCTTGGAGCAGGCACGGAGACGACGGTGTTGGAGCGCGTGGTCCGTCTTCATGCTCTATAGTTTCTGAGCATGTCGTGGGCACGATATCGCCCTCGTGGGCAGCAGCGGCGGTCATTGTGCCACAAAGAAAAAAATAGTACTCGAAAAATGGCTTGAGCCCTGGTTGCAGCTGAAAGGGAAGATTCAGGCTCGCGTGTCCTTTAAGTAGACCATTCACGTCAATTCTCTCTGCTCAGTGCCTCACTGGCGGTCTCGGCCCCGACCTCTCTAAGGGCCGAGCGAACCTTCCCTTGCAAGACAGCAGAGCGTCATCTTTGCGGTAGGATGAACGCGCCCAGCTCATCAGAGCCTTGTCGCAGGCTCAGCACCACCAATCACGTAACTGCCGAGCCACACAAGCCATGCTCAGTGCTTTCGTATCTGCACGCTCCGCCGACTCGTGCAGATTGTAGCTCAGAAAATCAGTGACACGTCACTTCTTCCGCGCTGCCAAATCAGCCTGATTGATTGCTTGCAGGAGCTATAGGTGCTGATCAGACTCCGTGGGCTGATTCTTGAAACCACAACGGGCTTTTCTGGCACGATGACGCATGGCAATGGGGATGCCTAGGTCCGCGATTCCGTCATTTTCTGACAAGCAAGAAACCAGACCAGGCAGATGTCCCCCTTGGGAAGTATATCCGAAACATCGCGAAGTCGAGACCGTCTTCGTGCCCACTCGAGTGACGCGTCCATGCTGGTCCGCTCAGTCTTGCAGTCTGGTGATTCAGCCCACGCGGCCCGTGACAGCCGGGTGCAATTTCGGCAAACCCACATGCCGGTCACGCATCATGAGGTATTTTTGTGATTGGCCAAGACAGTTTCGCGGATGATCGCGCGCAAGTCGCACTGTTGGAAGTCGGCAGGCACCTGCGCCGACTGCACTGGTTAGCGACGAGGATAGGGCAGGACGGGATTTGGAAGTATTGTAAACATACCGACTATCCGGTGTCTGCTTCAGCTTCAGAGAGCAGAGTCGTTTGACCTCGTAGAAGCGACAGCATGTCTGTCTGTGTCAAGCCAAGACAAGAGCTCACCAAGTCGCTCGTCTGAGCTATTTGGGTGTGTCGTGCCAGGATCTTGCGGGCATAGACGGGCATAGGGGTAGAAAGGGGCAGCGGAGGCAATAGCGCCGGGACTCAGACAACGAGAGGAGGCCTATTGCTGCGACGTTTTGGGGAGAGAAGAAGTCAAGAGTACCTGGTGCCGCGGACGTGGGAGGCCACGGTATTTATATTTCGGCGGGCATGACGCGGCGGGGCAGGGCCCCGAGCAGGGGTGGGTGGGCAAAGCGGCGTGGCGCGCCTTACCGGTTTGGGGGTGCCACCATTCCGGAGGCGGCAGCAGCGTGTCTGAGATTACTTTTATAAGAAGTT
>NW_007930879.1:14133-19404 GCF_000280675.1 Beauveria bassiana ARSEF 2860
TCTTTAAATGCAAGATGCGCTGCTGGAGCCACCAAATCTGGCGGGTTCTGCCGCCGTTTTTAGCGGCAAAAGCAGTGGGGGACTCACGCTCCGGGCGCACCCCTGCCAGGTACCGTGTACTTCTGGCGGCATTGGCTACACAACCCACTGGCACCTCCACCGACCACACCCGCCTGCTTCCCGTTTCCTGTTGCTCGTTGGCCGTGTGCTATTTTCGCTGCTCACGTACTTCGGCGGCTGTTACCACCAGAATGGCCGGCACTACAGTATATAGAGCGGCGGCGGCCTCGTCGACCCTTCTGTCTCCTTTCATCCATCATTCCAAGTCCGTTGTGGCCCCCCCGACCCTGGCCACCTCCGCACCAGATCAACAGACACGATCCATCCACGATGCCAAGCGCCGTCGCCCGCACACGACATGCAAACGCTCCAGACAACCACCACCTGGACTTCCTCCAGTTTCAAAAAGCCAAGCAGCTTGAAAAAGCAGCAAAGCCTGCGCCGCTCTCGGCCGAGCAGCATGCCGCGAATCGGGAGTGTCTCAGCACTGTTCAATTCGTGCTGCCGAATTACTCTGCCGAAACGGAGATCAACGTCTCCGGCATCTTGGGAAGGTGGAAACGGTACGCCAGATCGCATACAAGCCTATCTTGGAGCCCACAGCTAACCCTCGTGCAGCTACTGCAATGAAATGAATGTCGGCGACTGGCGAGCCACGATTGCTAACCTGAGCCGCGCCACTACGATGGATTTTTTTCTCTTCGTCTGTGGCAACTACAAAGTGCGATCGTGGGGCTCTTCAGGGGAGTACATTCGCCAGTTCCAGCAGCTCTACACGACTGTCACAGGGCGCTACATGGATAGAAATGATGCGAAGGAAGTCTACAAGGTATGGAAACCCACTGAGCTGGAGCTCCCAATCATGCATGTTGACCACAGCCCAGTACCACCGAACTGTCTTAATACCTCGCTTCCATCTCCGAGCACCGAATATAGACGGCAAGCCAGTCCTTAATGTCGACAGTCTTCGGGTTATTCTGACGTTCAACATCGCGTACGACACGAGCGTATTCAGCCTTGGGCGGCATCGCATCCAGTTGGCCGGCTGCTATCAGCTCCTGTGTTACACTGGAGCACGACCTGCAGAGTTGGTGGACAACGAGAGGAAGGGCCCGAAGGATGGCTCCAGAGAAATACTCTTTGGCCAGAAAGTCATACAAGAAGCGGACAGTGACGGCAGCGCGGACCGGACGCTAGACAAGCGTTCCAAAGAGCTCAACAAGATGCTCCTACGAGAGACAACGAAGAGAGGCCGCCCTAAAGCTCTCTGCTATGAGGACATTCTTTTGATGCTTGTGCGGCACCCCGCTACAGGAAAGCCTGTCCTGGCCATGGCCATTAAATTCATCCACCACAAAGGAGCAGACAACAAGCCGAAGCCGTGTGTTTTACCTCATATGCCACCCCACTACCGTCTGGCCGGCTACTAATTGCGACATGTTAGGACGATCTTTTTCTTCACGCCTACTAGGAAGCTTATTTTTGACGCGGTCATGGTTATCGTCGCGCTGGCCCTACATGACCATGCGTTCGATGCGTCGTGCCTAACCGATGCGAATAGTCTGCTCTCGAAGAATGTTTGGGGTCCTCAAGATTGCATGCCAATCCGTTGGAAAAAGGAGAAATTGAAAGTCCCTGTTTTTCGCCGCATCAACGGTGCAACGTTGTCCGAAAACGAGGCGATGCTCTACTCTAAGCTGAATTATGATATGGGCCGGCAGAGCCTGGAATCCGGCCACGAAAAGGCTTGGACGCCCAGGTTTGCCCGGCGAGGTGCGGCGAACGCCGCAAATGGTATGCCAGAGATTGCATATGCCGCCACCATCATCGACACTAATGCTAACTATGCTAGGCGACGCACCGGATTCGGTCCGCGATCAGATGATGCGGCATGACCCTCAATTCGCCACATTTTTCTGTGCGTATCTGAACGAGATTGCCAACTTTGATCTCCAGAATGCCTTCCTGGAGGAGGAGAAGCAAAATCAGCTCTTTCGCATGTTTGCACATGTGAGCTTCACTCGCGACCCTCGTGCCGTTCGGGATATGGTGCCTGATGAAGTATGGGCGAATCAACCTCCCGACCCCGAGATTGTGGAGTTGGAGGAGGAGCGCAGAAAGCTTAAGCAGGGAAGGTATCGAATTGAGGATAGTCAGCATGAGCAGAGAATCCTAACACTCACGGACGAGATCAGAAACAAGCGGACACAGCGCGATAGGATGACTGTGAAAGAATACCGCGAATACTATTTCTACAACCGTCCCACCTGGGACATTGAGGCGCAAGCCCGCGGCGAGGTGGACGAAGAATACGAGCAGCCAGCAATTGACCTTGTCATACCGGAACAGGCAAGACTGGCTGAAATTCTTTGCCTGCAGCCTGATGGCTGGACAGATGAGGAGCTTTTCAAACATAGAGCTGAGGCTATCGACTTGATGGTGGCTCTATGCGATAAGAAGGAAACCGGCAAAACTAGACGCGCGCAACGGCCAGCCAGGATCGAGGCTTCTGTCAAGCAAGTGTCGTCGGAACTAGATGCATCGTCGGAACAAGACTTCAGGCCGGATCATTTCCCACTGCTTATGGAAACAACGCAATGCCCAGACTGCATTGGTGACGAGCAGCTGCCGGTCGAGGCGCGGAAGTTTAAGTATTGCCGTCCGCCGGTACTGAATGACCACTTTGACGACGAGCATTTGGGCCGCCGGGAGACAGCCGAGCGACGTGGTGAGGCGATCTGGTGTGGCCATCCGAAATGCAGGCAGGAGAAGTTTGACCACGTGGACCATTTTCGAGGTCATGTTGAGCTCGTTCATGGAGTGAGCCTCAGGTCATCGGACCAAGTCGCAAAGAGGAGACAAAGGCAGGCGGCGCGCCGTGAAAAGGCACACAGAGGACGGCAGCAGAAGAAAATCGCAAAGCAGGCCGCCGCTAAGATGTGATCCAGTTTCTTGTTCTGTACTTGTATCAAAAATTTTGAGTTAAATTGCAATATAGCCAATATCATATCATCTATGCCTTGCTCTGTAGCCTCCGAATAACCTTGCGTAGGAACAGTCGTATGGACTGTAATTGTTCTGCTTACCGGTTTAGTCGTGGCTTAATTTGAAGGGTAGCTAACTGGTTAGACGCTCTGTCATGCTCCCCTCACCATGTGGCTTTGAGGCAAAGCGGGGCTCACTGAACCTCGCCGATCGTGTTGGTGAAATGAGATGCTTCACGAGCAGAAGTGCGGGGGGCACACTTGAAGGCCCGTTGTCGCCATCTAGTCACAAGTGAGGGAAGCGGCAGGATAAAGATTTGCTATCACCGGAAATGCGGAGGCAAAATCTTTGAACGTCTAAATCACGTTGAAAACCCATGTTGAGGGTCTCACTTAGAACGTCGCAATGCGGAAATTCAAGAGGCGACAAATGGTGCGAGCGAAGTAGCAGGAACGGCTTGCGCGATGTTTATCGTCGATATCTCGAGGGCTAGCTTTACCGGTGATACATATGAAGGCGTATTCTGAATTGCTATAGAAAACGAGGGCAAATACCTCGCTCCTCGTTGCAATATCCTGTCTAAACGCACATGGGAGTGCTTCAGTCAAGCCGCACCAGCCATATGTACCTGACTGGTTAGATGATAGGGTGGTGTGGGTTGGCCTTGGCGCTGGCGAATCAGTGCTGTTGATACGGGGCAGCAGGCTCATGAACCAGGCGCCACGCCTTACTGCCTGCTTAGGGTTGCTTCATACAACGCCGCACTTTCGTGCAAGGTTATTCGTTGAATGTCACAGGACGCTTTCTTACCGTTGTATTTGTCGCTGCGCTTGTAAAGACGAGAATAGCACGGGAAGTCTGGCGGTGTCGCCGCTGCAGCCCAACAGGCTGCGCCTGTCGATTGGCTAGTGCCAGCGCATTTACATCACCGTTTACTAGTCAAGACCGTGACAGAGTGCTGAGAAGAGGCCTTCTCTTACCAGTACTGCAACATTTACATCACCGTTTACTAGTCAGGACCGTGACAGAATGCTGAGAAGAGGCAGTCTCTTACCAGTACTGCAACATTTACATCACCGTTTACTAGTAAGACCGTGACAGCATTGCAGCATTTGCAGCATTTGCAGCATTATTTACCAGTCAAGTCCCGGACAGAGTACTAGAAAGAGGCTACTTGATTGATTCATAGACTGTCCCAGCCGCCTTTACCGGCAGCTATGCAGCGAACGGCTATAAAATACAAGATCGATGCCGCCCACCTCCGGCTCTCAGGTCTGACTTCCACCCCACCATGAAATGTCCTGCGTCAACAGGTCGTTCACCTATCGAGTCTCGTCCTCCTGTCTGCCCCCTGGTGGGCGACCTCTCCCTGGTTTGTATCTACAGCTATCAAATTTGTTCTGTGTCTTTGACTTGTCCGGCTATTCCTAGCCTTCCTTTGCTTCTGTTTGACAGTAATCACTCGTCTGCGCTGATGTTTTGTCTTGTCATGGATGTAACCGAAGGTCGCGACCCGTAGGATCCATCCTATATCCGTTCCATTTGTCTGTACTTCTATCGCTGGGCTGCGTAGCGCTTGCTGCCCTCCGCGATAGTTGCTTGGCTTGGGTGCGCTGCATGAATTGCAGATGTTCTTTGATGGAAGTACTTGAAGTGCACGGGGCATGCTCGTTGATTTCTGGAGGCGGTGCCTGCTCATGACACCATAGACACTATTAGCAACCGGACACGTCGCAAGGGCGTCTTTTGCGGCGATAGTGTGCCAAGGTGTAGGCTAGCTGTGCATGTTGCAGTATATGAAGTGTCTTGAGAGATTTGTTCTGAGCTGGGTGTGGTGTTGATACTGGTGTTGTGTAGACTCGTTCAAATGTGATGTTTAGAAGTGAAGTTTGTGACAATGTTTGTTCGATATGTCGTCCTCCCCATTCGGTCGTCGCGTCATGTCGATGGGGATTGGTCGCCGTCCCCTCTAATCCGCGTCGCTGTCGCGTATTCCTCGTGATTCTGTACCTAAACGATTGTCGGGCAGGAACAAAGGGCGGACCAAGTCCATTTTCCATCCTGGGGCGTACTCGAAAGGGACGCAACCCCCTTTACTGTACTGTTCTGTGAAGTTTTCGTGTTTTATGAGGTTCAGTAGTCACTACTCTTGGCACAGCGGCGCCTCATTTAGGGAGGGTAACCGTGTTCTCGCAATGTGTTCGATCCCGATGTCCGGCTTGTTCG
>NW_007930879.1:19504-24045 GCF_000280675.1 Beauveria bassiana ARSEF 2860
CCCCAAAAGTTCTTCCATTGAGCTGTTAAGGCGGCGATAGGCCCCACCGGCAGATGTGTGGTGATAGTGCCCATAAGCCATTGCCCCCACTTACGAGCTGCTAACAGCTCCAAAAGGGGGGGAATGTTTACAGGGGAGAGTTTTCTGCTACGGAGACTAGGCTGTGCCGCCCCGGCAGGTGCCAGCGCTGCAGCGGCTTCGAAGCTCTGGCGATTGAGAGTTCGAATCACTCCTGCCTCGATCAGACGCCACGCATTCTGTTTTTACGGTGATCATTATCTGATGACATATATTAATTTGCCGAGCGATATCCGTAACTGTCAGCTGGAGGGGTACTAGGAACGGGGGTACTGGGAACGCCCTTTTCTATTTTATTTCGTCAGGTTTGCACGAGGCCGTCCCGAACGCAAAAATTACTTACAATGTCTAAGGACCACGCCTCGTCTGCGGATTTGAACACGTATAACCTGCCGACGCACATCAGCGTGCTGGCAACTATTACTTGGTTGAGATCCTGCCGCCCCGAAATGAAACACCGTCCAATAGCAGCAAGACACCTAACCAGTTAGGGCATCGCCAATGGTCCGATCTTTTTGTGAAGTTTTGTACGCGTTATCTATTAACGTTGTACATTCCTTTCCTAGCAACGTATACACACGAGCTAAACTGGAACTGTTAAGCAGATCAGTGAAGCAGAGAACTCTCCGCGCTGCGTTTAGTTGCACGATGGTTTTTTCATGTACAGTCGCAGGGCCAGCCCGGTGCAGGGCTGTGACGCCTCAGCCAGCGCTGGCCCTCAAGCCCACACCGCTGACGACCTTATCGGGGCGGCGCTGCAGGTGGTGGATGCCAACAGAGGGGATGCCCACACAGGGCCAATCTTGCGGGCATCCACCTGCAAAACCCATTTGAATGCCACCCTCCAGCTCAGAGTGGTAAGATAGACGCAAGTGTGCTGACCGGTTCGACTGGGCTTAACAGGAGAGAGCATGGTTGGCACAGCACCTCGCTAAAGTTCTCCCTTCGACTGCATATTTAACAGCTACAGCACATGACAGTGTCTTGCCATTAAGTGCAAATTGTACCACTTCACTGCGGTCACGGTTTAGTCATATGCAGGTCGTCTCTTGTAGCTGGATGCAGCCACTTTCCAATCGGAGATCGTTCCTGCAAGATTAGGGGAGGGGTGTAAGGCTGCATGGTGACACTATCACTTCGCGCGAACTCCCACCAAAAGAACCGTCAGTACGCATGGGAGATACGTTATTCTCCACGGGAATGCATGAATTTCTGACTTAAACTGATGTATGTTACTACTGTACTGTAGTCAACAATTCTTTTCTTTTCTAATTCCCAGAAGAAAGACAAATCGTCTTTGGAGAGCACATTGACGAGAGGCTTAGTCTCAGCCGACCATATGGAGACCAGTGCCCCACAACAACAGTCATGTTGACAGATGAAACACTGGTGCTCCGAGCTAGTGCAACCCTCCATCCAGTTAGGTGACTGCCACTAAAATTAGAGAGTTGCCCTTACGCACGCAGTGGGGCAAGTCACCAGCGTGCTGGGCCATAAAAGCCCTGCTGCCCCCGAATTCCGTCGCGCTGACTTTCCGTCTCTAACAACGCAGTTCCTATGTCTGAGGGTATTGCAAAGCTCTTGAGGGAAGAATTACACAGAGCTACTGATGTATCAAAGGTTGCGAAGATAACGTCTACTCGTCTCGCTAGCTTGTTGACTGTGTTTCGGAGGTTTTTTCTTGTGATAGTCGTTGCTGGGGTGAGCTGATCCGGAAACTCGAGCCCACGCCCGACGTCCCCATCCCTTTGAGCCTCGTAGCCACACCAACAACCTCTGTTTCTGAACACGGCTCCGACGCACGAGATGTAACAGCCGACCCAATCACCCCCACGCCGAACACCGAGCGGCCGACTACGCGATCGTCGCCTGCTCATGGAAAAGACAAACCCGCCAGCGATGGGGAAGCCGAGTGTGTAGTCGAACGTAAGCGGCCTCGTGCACGAGATGATACAATAGACAGGCGAGTTGTAAGAAAGCGTTCACCGGCCCCACTGCCAACGACACCGCCCAGCAAGCGAGGGCAGACATCGACGCGAGCGCCTCCTGCCAAGGCAAAACCCAAAGTCCGAGGTCCTGGCAGGAAACAGAAAACGCTAGTCCCCGATTTCATCGAGGAACGATTTGCTAATATCTTCGAGCCACTTCGAAGGGAGATTTCTGAGTACACTTCAGTAAATGGCCTCCAGGATGCCTGGCGGGTGGTGGACGCCCTGCGATGGCCAGACCCTGAGGCCGCGAATCTCGACAAGTCTCTATCGAGAGTTCAGCGGCTGCAGTGGCAATTACAGCACTGTGATACACTGGACACAAAAGATTACAGCTTGCCGACTTTGACGGTGATCCAGCGACGATTTTATATGGTCCAGTTGATGGCCGAATACCGGAACGCGACCAGAGAAGAGCACAATGGAGACGGGAGTGGCGTAATCAAAACTTTTCAACGGGAAATGTTCCCCGAGCTGGGCTCGCAACAACGGCAAAAAAGATGGGACTATTTTAATCGAACAGCAGAACCCCTCTTTCAAGCGGTGCAACGATACGGTTACGGCGTTCTCATCTTCCCGCTACGTAACGTGACGATGAAAAGGTATGTGCGCATCGAATGCCTTTCAGATATAGACATTAAGGCGGCCAGTTTGCAACGTGTTAGGCGTGAGTCTATTAGTGACCTCCTTGACTATATGAGATTGTGCCATCCAGCGGTAGACATTGTCCTGAACAATACATCAGTCCTCTTGGCAACGCTACTTACATGGGGCTTGCCACCGGCCCGCATGCCAATCTCCGGCGTAGCATATGAGGATCTGATGGATAGTAAAGATAGCCCCTGTACTAACCTATTCATGCTGTCCGGGATTGCCAACTATGAGTCGCCGGTCGTTCTTGGAGAAATTCCCCCATGGCCGTATCCGCTGACCGACAATGATTTCGAGGACGCGGCGCTTGTTCAAGAGGAGGGATGCGGTACTGGTTGGCAAGTTCCTGAAGACAGCACGTTATTTTCACTGAAGGGCTTGGGAAATGTTTGACTAAAGTTGCTGATGGTAGCTTGCTATAAAAGTTGTATTAATTTCTGCCACAACTGCATTTACCTGCCCTGTGCTGACAGATGATATGTAAAATGATACACATGCCCGTGACGTGGTGATCGATGCAGTCACAACCTAACTGGTTAGGTCCGCCGCTTTTTCCGCACCAAAGATAGAATTCTACCCTTCACCTAGACAGCGTTCCTACGCAGAACAGCAGCTTTTTCACGACGTGCTTGTATACGTGGTGATATGGTAAGGCTGTCCTCAGTGCGCTAGCTTTGAGGAATTTGACAGAAAATGATGGGCTCGATGGGCGCTGGTGCTGCAGGTGGATGTCCACGCAAGGATGGCACTCTGTGGACATCCACCTGCAGCGCTATCGCACAGAGGATATCCCCCTGCGCGAGGATGTCCTCTCTGTAGGGCTGTCCCACTTGGGAGGCTATGGCCTAAGCGCTGTCCCTCTCCCTGCGATGACACAGCGTGGACAGCGGCCCGCAGAGCCCATCCTCCGTGGCACAGTGCCTATGGGAGGACATCCTCACCCCGTGGACATCCATTTGCGCCTGTCAAACTGCTCAAGCTTGCTCTCCATTTCGAACAGCTACAATGTGGACAGCCCTAATCAGCTTTGTTCTATTTTTTTTCTACGTTTGGCCGGTCGCTCTCCCCAGCCAGGTCTACTCTTCTCAACCTACCATTGTGGGTGGCACTTCATAGGTTGCGTTTGTTAGGGCGCTGACACGCCACAATCTTCAGCCCCTGGACAGCCGAAGCGACGACAAAGCGAAGTTGACCAGACCGAAACCCTGTCATCGAGAGCGGACCGCAAATCTATAGGTAGATAGAACGCTGCTGCCAACAAAGGCGGCTGGGACAGTCTATGAATACAAGTTCAACTTCAACTTCAACTTCAACTTCAAGTGCTATAACTCTCCCCTGTGAACAATTTTCCCCACTTGGTGCTGTTAGTACCTGTTAGTGGGGTAACGCGTTTACAGGCCACATTGCTACTATGGACCACTATCGCGACCCTAACAGCACAATGGAAGAATTTTGGAGAGTTCATATTCCATTGCAAAGCTGGTTCCGGCGACAACTTCACGAGACGTGCGCTGGGAATCTTCTTTGAAACGGCTTCTTCATTTCGAGATCCACAGTGCAAAGCTCGCCTGCCTTGTGGCTATCCTCAGTCGACAACGCGTCAGCCGCCGACTCCTAGTGTTCGAACCTCAGGAAACACCAAAACATTACAGCCCCAGTGCTTGGCGGATTGCCGGGCCGTCACGCACGACTTGGATACCCCATTTTCTTGCCCGATAAGAGCTTACGGCATCGTACACGCCAGGGAGAACGCGTTTTGTGACGCGTGACAGAAGTCACGGATTAGGCCACCGCTGAAACATCAACACCGAACAAACTTTCAAG
>NW_007930879.1:24145-41073 GCF_000280675.1 Beauveria bassiana ARSEF 2860
ACACGAAACACAAATATTACAGCCCCAGTACCAACAGAAGGAGTTGCGTCCTTGCTGAGTACGCCACGCGATGGAAAATGGGCCTGGGAAACCCATTTGTCCTGCCCGACAATTGTTTACGGTATCGGTGATTGAGGAGTATACATTGGAGAAGCAGAATAGAAGGGGCGGATATGGTTACAAACACCAAAACACCAAGGGCCACCAAAACAGTCAAACATGATGCACAGCAACAGATCAGTACTTCACAGAGCCTGACTATCCAAACATAGTTAGGGTCGGGACCGAAAAACTTTCACACCAATTGGCAACAACAACACCACCAACAGCTCAGAACACGCACACCAGGACCGATCTCATTCAAGAACACACAGTCGACCCATGTTCATGCAGACAACCACATCGATTGACGATTTCTAGCTCGTCAGGGTACTGTGGTGGCGTCTGTGTGGAGTCGCGTCGAGCATGGATCACACATCACCGAGCATACCATAAAATGTCAAAAACACAGTTATAGTACGTCGACACTCAAATAGCGCACTCCGAGCATGAATATCCTGGCAGGCTGCTGGACCTTTAATGCCTTCTAGAGCGTTGCAAGTTACAACAGCATGCAAGGGATGACGCAAACACAGCCAAGAGAATCGAGAGGACAGGGCACAGCTCTGTCTACAGAAATAGAAAGCCTCGTGAACGAGTGGTTACTGTTATACAGAAGTTAAGGAGGGCCAGGAAAGGTCTGACAAGTCAGAGACACAGAACAGTCATGAATATTCACCTGTATGATAGAGTTGTCTGAAGCGAAGATGAAGCGAACTTTGCCATAGAGAACTTCGTCTTCGGGGCCGACGACAACAAAATCAGTTGGTAGATAGAACGCTGCATAGCTGCCACGAACGGCGGCTGGGACAGTATCGATGCCCGCTAGAAGCAAGTCTATAACCGACTTCATATGTCCCAGAGCGGCCGCTGTGATCAGAAGCGTCTGACCATGGTTATCGTATTGGTGGTAGTCGTAGATTAAAAGGTAAAGGAAACGACGGCACACTCATAAGAAGTGGCTGTAATCTTTGTTATTTAAGCAGTTTACGATCTGCAGGAGAATTTCATCTGGAAATTCGGTGAGGCACCGCCGTTTAGATGTATGGGCTGTCGACATTTCCGCGCAGCTGGGAGAACGGTGCTGGTGCGGGGTTCACGAGGTTAGACGTTAAGGAAACGGAAGGAAAGGGCTGCCTTAGTTGGTAGGTGGAGTGTACCTAGCCACCTCGTTCAGCTGGCGCAGTCGGAAGCATGTAAGCATGGAACCTATGTTAGATAGGATAGAAGGACACGTATTTTACAGGCCAGTCGCCTCCGCCCGACATCCCTCTAGAGTCCCGACGGTGACCTCCCGACTTACTACGGGCGTACGCTCATTGGTTCTCAGCTAGGGTCCGCCTCCCGTCTCATGTTCGGCCCAGGTTAACCTGCCCTGTTTTGTCTCCAGGTCGGCCGCCCCCCTCTCCAGCTCTATTGGTATCGTTTGTCCAACGATGGCCGAGCCAGTGCACTTTGCTTGGTTCTTGCTTGCTCTGACCGTTCAACGGCCACATCCCAGCCAATGAAACGAGGGCCCTTGGCCGACAATCCCCGTTCTCCGGTCATCGGGAACGGCATGCCGGATGGACGTTTTCGATCCCCTTTCATTTCCGCTGGAACCTGCCGTGGGCGGTCTTAGCCGGGGGACCCCGTGTGTCACCGCTGCACGACACCGGTACACCGGCGCTTCACGACACACTCTCTACGTTATAGAGCAGTTACCAATGTCCAAAACTTCCGGACTTATGCTGGCCTGCAGGATCTTCAAGGTGAGTGCCGCATGGACCAAAGGAGACGAGTTCTGTCGACAACGTATTATAGCGCTAGTTAGATATTTACCAAGTGGCTCAGGCGGGTCAATACTGTTTAACTCACAATTTGCTATCTCCTTGACTTGTCATGGACGATTCGCGAATTTACAGTGATGCAGCTACTAGCACTAGTCAGGAGTCAGGCTTTGAGATGGTCAAAAGGCCTTCTGACATCAAGATACCGCGGCGCAGGGCTCAACGCTACCCTTTAGTCGGACAATCAAAGTCCGGAGGAAGCTGGTGGCCACGGCGCTGCGGAAAGTCAGAAATATTCAGCAAGACAAGACGGCACATAAGGACGTCATCCCGGTCCAAACGGATGAAATATTGAGAAAGTGTTTCTTTTTTCAGATTTGTTGAGCAGATTTCTAATCTTTTTATTCCACAATGAATACATACAAATGTCAGTAGACTAGTTTGACTCGGCGAAACACTCACGGGCGGAATCCGACCGTGCTGAATCAAATCATCCTGGCGAATTCAATCAATTTTGGGTGCAGACTTGGGGGCCGCAGCGACTCAGACGGCGACGTGGGACCACCAGCCTATGGGGTGATACAATGCCTATCTGTATATCTGTAAGACGAGGCGGCAGCCGCGGCCTCCTTGTCCAAAAAAAGATCTTCATCGGTCGCGAGCGGAATTACCTGCATGTACGTAGCATTTTGGCTTTTTAGCGTCAAGCTGACAAATTTTAGACAGAGTCGTGCCGGCCGCTGAATATGCTCAAGACAATAGGTGCCTTTGCTTATCAAGTAAGAATCCAGGTGGACATGAGGGAGATTCGCAGGGTAAGCACGAAACTCCCAATTCACATCAACCGCACAATACTATACCATTTGGCAATCGTAGCCGCATGTCAAAGTATGGGGGAGAATCTTAGTGCGCTACGCGGGAATAACTTTGATCAGTGAGCGGCCCCCCGGCACAGGCACGGTCATGGAGATCGAACGATTTGTATCTGAGGGTGGACTTTTTTGATCTGATGTGCAAGCAGCCCCGCCACCGGCCGACTGTCAGTACTAATCGCATGCCGTACTACGCTGTGAAGATCATTAACCTTCAGCTAGGGCGGATGTGCAGAGCGGCCCACCAGCAGATTGCTGGGGGGCTGGTTATAGCTTCTTTGCCGACGGCAGCCGATCTACCTCCGGCCACCTTATTTATAGCACTGGACGTAATACAGGCAAAGCGTCGCAAGCAACACAGAGACATCAAAGAAAGCATAGTAGTGCCCGTGCACGGAAGAGAGAGAGGCGGCAAAATAGTGATATAAAACATGGATAGCTAATAAGTATGCGCAAGGCCGCAGCGAAAGTCCTGTAATCTAAAAGGAGCGAGCTCTGAAGAACCAAAAGGTTGGGGGGTAAAGAGTATTTCGAAAAAAAAAAAAGAATAAGCTTACACCGGATCTGCGGCGGCTGGAGGTAGCCACGGGCCAAGATTCGCATCCCGTCTTGGCCTGGTGGATCATATTGATCTGTGAAATTTCATATGACTCCTCGATGCAGAGAATGGACCGACGACGGATCGCGTGACCGGCACTCGGGCACTCGTTGAGTTGGGTAATGGTGAATTTCGGCGTCCGTCGTCCAACTACACGCACCACATGTTCCAAGACAAGCTTTCGCAAATACAATCTTTACACGTATCGTTAGATGGGCTGGTGAACACATTTATTAGTCCAATCCACAGCGCCTCGAAAGGGCCCTTCACAAACTCCGCCGGTGATGTGTTGTCGTCGTATCATTGACATAACGTATGTCTCAGAATAGCGCAATAAACAGCAAGTCCCTTCACGGTGTCAATATCAGTCCATGTGCGGGCAGCTTGAAGTCTCCTGTGCTTGGCAGCTCGTTTCTACATGTACAAGCTTGAGAAATATGTCTGTTCAGCTCTCTTTGGTTTCTAAAATTACCACGGCCTCGCTCTCCAGCGCCTTATGGCAGTGGCTGCTCGAAAACGATCGTTACCAGAGGGTTCTGCACGTCGATCCAAAGGCTGACATGCACCTCCACGTTGCCAAGACATGCAGGTCTCGCCAAAAGCTATGTGACCCTAAACTGCTCAGCTGAAGGCTGACAACGGAAATTAGTGCATGAGAATGAACCTGTGCGCGAGCAACTGGAAAATCGGAGAATGTACGGCAGCGACGATCCGAGGCGCCCAACTAGAGGCACGAGTACGACGGACGACGGGCCGATGTCGCATATTACCAAACCTGCATCATCAAGTTCACCTTGTCGCACTGTTCCGACGTCGAAGATTTCAAAGGGTCTGTTTCAATGTGCCGTCCTTGCCGGAAATATCTGTGCAAGTAACCATCGTGTAGATGAAGATTGATTCCTTAACCTGTCGCACATAGGGCGATCATCTGCTGGAATCGATAGCAACGCGATGTGACGCCTTTCACGGCTAGTTCTAGACCTCGACCATGACAACGCTGCCGTCCCGACTACATCTTGACGCAGGAACCTGAACAGAAGCTGAACAACCCTCTTCTTTTCGGTTGGGTTGCACATTTACCTTGCAGAGCTACCTTTGCGAATAGCCATCCAGGCCTCAACATATATAAAGCCAGACTAATCCCCCCTCTCATGTATATTTGCTTCAGCACCAAAACACAACAAAACAATTCTTTCTCTGTTCCAAACAAGATTCTTCAACATGAAATTTGCCATTATCAGCCTTCTCCCCCTCCTCGCTATGGCAACCGCCATTGGTGAGAGAGACGCAGACGACGCTGGCATCAAGGGCGTCGCGCCCAACGACGTCGCTCAGGACGACAATAACCTCTCGGGGCTCATGACCGCGGCTGAGAAGGGCAAGGCTGATCTTAGTCAGAGATGCCCTCCCAACTTTCCCAAACATTGCCCTGCTTTCAATTTTTGCTGCCCCTCTCGCGCCATTGGCTGCTGCCGGCGCGCCTGCTGTCTTCCAGGTGCTAGACGCTGCGTTAACGGATTGTGCGCGAGATAATTTGACTTGGCATCACCAAGGTTGTAAGTATAATGATCAACCCTACCTGCCGCATTTTCTAACGCTGATGAAACTAGAAGATAACTGTCGAAGCGGGACAAGCTGTCTTTGGGCGCGCACTATCAATATCTCAGCTGGCAGTCTGCTTATATAGCAATCCATCATGACAATACAAAGTTGCTATTCTTCCTACCATCAGACTTGTTAGCTCAGCCACCTTTTGACGTACACATACTTCACACAATAGTCCGCGCAATGCTGGCGCCGCTGTCCTTTTGCAGCTGAACCCTAGACAAGGGTTGTCGAAGAAACAAGAACAAGACTTGCATACAAACGACGTTTAGAGAACACCCCACCTTACTAACCGTCAATTCACAACGTAGACTTGCTAACTTTTGTGTATAGAGCTGTGGAAGCAGTCACTAGCTCGGACCCAGCTAGCTTCGTCCGTTTATCAGAATTAATCGTGAACAAAATGGCAAGTATCCGTAGATATGTGCACCGAATAGACAGAGAACAAGCTATTTTTAGGTGCAGACCATTTTAACAAAGTACGAGTTACATGTATAATATACCTCTAGACATGGGCGGCAGATGCCAGGAACGGGGTGGACGACGTGCCGTGCCGATGGCATGCGCAGTGTTGGTACAAATTGCATAATCTAGTCTGAAATTGACCATTTCCTGATGTCGAATCAGAAAGCACTTCATATGCCAAGGGTGTGACAGTGGTCCATTTTGCGACGATCGTATTACTCCCACCAGCTGCGTCTTGGCGCAGGAAAGAGGGATTTAAACTACACAACACGATGATTCTAATTCGGGTTTCATGCTTGACATTAATAGCTGGTGTGAATACCTGTAGCTGCAGACATACTGAAGCCGAGTGACGACCTCTGATGGGTTCTTGTCTGCTCGGGACCAGAGATGGAAGTGCTATTGGGTGTAGTTGTTGGCGTTCGTGTACTATCTACATCACTTGTTTGCGTATGCAGGGCAATAACGAATAGTTTGCCATCGGAACCAACACTATATAGGTCTTGTACGCCCAAATGTTGTTTATATCGGTCACCTCAGTGTTACATGCCAACAGGTTTGCTGCAATTTCTGAATCGAGGTTGCTGACCGTATCGCCAGGACTTGGTACCCAAAGCGCGGTTTCGAAGGCAGATGCACCGGAACGCCTTGGACAGTGGACGCACCACTACCGCCGGCTGGCCTGTGGGCGAAAGGCTGCCTGCGCAAAGGCTGTCGCAAGTGTTCAGTGGTTGATTAGTACACAGACAGAAGGCCGGAAGGGTAAATAACTTCTCTCTGTACACAATGGGGACGCTGGCAGCCTGTTGGCCTTGCATTTTATCAGGAACAGCGCAAATTCCATGGTCCGGTTTTCGACCAGAAGGGGGTGTCGTTAACAGTTCTGTCGTCCATAAATCCGTTGCATTTTACAGTCCAGTTCGGCAGCACGTCCTCGCTGAGGAAATCAGGGGTGGTCCTCTTCCCGCCTCTCACATTCTTTTTTTTAACCCATTGAATGAATGGCTGAGGGACTGCTTTAGGTACTGAGGGGTCGATGAAAGACGCTGAGCTAGTCAGCTTCAGGCCTGTCGATTCTGCGCGCGCATCATGCAGCCAGCGTCGGATAATCTCGTCCGTGTGCAATGGCGAATAGGTCACTAGCTTCTTCGCAGCCTCCATTTGCACCCCGCACCACCATTAGAAACAGAACGCAAGTCCTCCAAGGTGGAGTGGGCAGGAAGTGGCAGCGTGAAAGGGGATGCGCGTGGCTAAGGTCCATCAGAACGCTCAATAGTACACGCCCCACCGTAACGATGTGTCGGCAACTTCTGCAACGCTTGCGTCTGTCGATGCGCCAGCGTCACTTGACGTCTACCAGACGTCGAATTCAGGCACCCCCTCTCAGGAAAACCCGGTCTGTGAAGATTTTGCAAGGCCGAAGCAATGTGGGGTCGCGGGGCTCTAGGAGGCAAGAAAGTACAAATATCTACGGTCATGCCAGTTGTTTTGTCCGGTTTTCTTTTCTCCTCTGCGGGAGCTTATTCCTGCACTCACACTCAGGTTACTCACTTTGGCTTTTGTCATTCGTTCGAGACCTGGCCACAGAGGCGACTCACTTTGGCTTCGGCCATTCGTTTGAGGTCTCGCGGGCTACTCAGGTTACTCACTTTGGCTTTGCCATTCGTTTGAGGCCTGGCCATAGAAGTGACTCACTTTGGCTACGGAGTCAAAGAGTGGCCTGTTGAGCTCGTCAGACGCATGATCGATTAAATGTACACCGGCACCTATGCAGATTGCAACGGTCAAGCAAAAGTCCGGCAGTGTCAAATACCAAGAAGCAGAGAGACACACGTAGGCCTACCGACGGCTGAAAGTGGATAGAAAGCGGGATCATCCTCAGATTGAGCGCCATTAAGTTCTGATTAGTGCAGATCCGTACGCTAATGCAATGATCGGAGTGATCGGCTAGCAGATATAACTAGTGCTGCAACTGCAACGACATCTGTGATGAAACATTATATATGATAAACATGCATTGCTCGTCCCTTTCAGTACATCAGAACAACGCATGAAACATACATTACCCTCTCTAGTATTTGCCGTCGACCGAGGTTGCGAGGCCAGTAGAGCTCTCCGAAGCGCCAGCGAGCCTGAGTTTTTGGTAAATGTCGAAGTGGCAGTTATGCAAGTACTCCGTCAGAGTCGTCTTTTGGTTTTTGAGTTTCTCTTTCTCCTTTTTGCGTCGTTCGTTCTCCTCCCGTGCCTTTGCTTCCTCCTCCCGCGCCTTTGCTTGCTGCAGCTGCCTTTCGAGCTCCCGAATTCTTTCAGACATCTGAAGCGATTGATGGATAATGTTGATTAGGCAAAGGTTGCGGGCTAATCGTAGAAGCGATTTGGACTTCCCCATTATAACGGTAGGTAGTTGCCCAGGGCGTGTCCACTGCTGTTGTAGCCTGAGGCCAACTTGCCTCCCCCCCTAGTGTAACACTCAGCCTAGCTAACAAGGTCAGTGACATCCATTTCCCGGCCAACCGGTAGTTAAAAAAGCGAATGCGGCTACTAGCCAATACGCCTTAACGCTTTGTTGTTGTCTTCGTTACTATGCAGCCTGTTTTATTGACACATTTTCTGCCATACCGCTTCTTTCATGACGTCACTGAGCCCATCTGCTTTGCTGTGACGGTTTGTTGCGGCACATGCCTCGCACAACTGTGGTGGCAAAGCTTCTCTGCAGCGAGTGGAAAAATGGATTTCTTGATGCCTAACGACGCGTCAGGCACTCTGGATGGGACTACAGCCAGTGCTCTGAAAACAAAATTGTTTTCTTTGCTATGTGTTTCGCGACGATATTACTATTGCTGTTCTAGAGTGGACCCACTAGTCCTTCCGAGCGAGGTTGCGTGCTATTAGAAAAACAGGCGCTGGCCAGAACACTGACCAGAAATCGTGGCACAAAACGATGCCAGCGGGTCACGGGCAACGGGCCAGATAAGCAAGTTGTCAGCCGTCTTTCATCGCACAATATCCACACACTTACTCGGCGGGGTCAACGCTCTGAGGATTGCGGAAGAGGCTGGTGGGATCAAACTTCTTCTTGAGCTGCTGCAACTGGGGCAGCTTGTGACCCCAGTAAAACTTTTGCGCCGTCTTGCGGTCGAGGTTGGCGTTGATGTAGCCGGCATAGGTAGTGTGGGCGTTGGGGGCACCCTTCTGGACGAGCTTCTGGACACCGTCGACAAACTTGACCATCTTGTCCGAGACGCCGAGGAGGCCAACGGAAAGAGACTGGTACATGATGATCTTGTCGCGGTGAGGGTAGGCGGTCGAGTTGTCGGGCACATCAGAGATGGCACCGCCCTCGTTGTCAAAGATGATGGACCAGAGAGGGGTGTCGGCATCGGTGTTTTCCATGTAGTTGAAGAGCTCGTCAATGGACTGCTCCCCGAGGAGATCCTCCTCGCGAAGAGCAAGCGAACGGCTGACAAACTTGGTCGGAACGTTGGCGAGGTAGAGAGCCGTCTTTTCGGCAATGTGTGCCAGGCTGCCGAGCCAGTCCATCACCGTAATGTTAGCAGGCGCGGCGGGCAGCTTGTCGGGGATGCCGCTGGCCTTGTACTCGTCGAGGGTGCCGTAAAAGGTGCCGGTGATGAGAACGCCCAAAGGCTGGACGATGAAGAGCGAGGTAAAGCGGCGGTCGAGATTGGAGTTGCCGACGAGATCTTGCCATTTCTTGTAGACGGGGGCCATCTCCGACTGCTTGTCGAAGCTGAAGCTGTAGGTGTACTCGACAACGCTGCCGGGCTCCTCCTCGGTGCGGACAACGAACTCGGTAATAACGCCAAAGCTGGCGCCAGCACCCTGAAGACTCCAGAAGAGATCAGCGTTTTCCGTCTTGGAGGCGCGTTGAATCTTGCCATCGGCAGTGACAACTTCAACTTCGAGGACGTGGTCGAGCGCGGTTCCCCACATGCGGGACGAGGAGCCAATGCCGCCCTAACCAGTTAGCAACGAAACTGTCGATTGCAATGTCCAACATACAATGGTGGCGTGGCCACCGATGCCGACGCCGGGGCAGACTCCGTGAGCCATGGCACGCTTGCCGTTGGCGTGGAGCTGCTTGTCGAGCTCGCCGAGCACAAAGCCAGAGCCAAGGGTGGCGTGCCAGTTGCTAGTGTCCATGGAGAAGTGGTTGAGGTTCTGAAGGTCAATCATAAGACCGCCATCGGCGCCACCAAGTCCAAAGTTGCTGACTTCTTGTCAGTTCCGTCATGTGTGACGAATATCGGGCGTCCTACGCGAAGGAGTGGCCGCCAGACTTTGCCTGGACGTGGACATCGTTGGCGCCGGCGCACCTGATGGCCTCAGAGACGTCAGCCGCGTTGTTGGGGCGGAAGACGGCGGCCGGGGTGACGGGCACGTCGAGGTTGTAGGGCTTCACCCAGTTGGCCTGGTAGAGGACATCGCTGGGGTAGGCGACGCAGTTGTCGCGGCCGGCGCAGATCGCGTTGAGGCATGTTCCGGGGGGCGTGCTGGGAGTGTTGCCCATATTGACGGTTTTGATTCTCTTGTCTCTAATCAGATGCTCAGCAGAGAACATCAGTACCGGAAATCGGATCGTCAGAACTTGCGCCAGCGGGCCGGGTCGCACCTTCATAAATAAATAAAATGTATGCCTAGGTTGAATTACTAGCGTTGGTCGCGAGCAGCAGTCAATCAATAAATTCTGGCTGCCTTGTGACATGTCGAGCAGGGCCTGGAAGGCACATCACGACGCCGTGCTGGAGTCGGCAGGGGTTCAGTGGCCCTGTTGAGCTCACCGGTCCGTTTCGTTGGCGCAACCATCGAGACACGAGATGCCAGCGTGTAGGCGGGTAAACGTCTGGTGTCTCTGGATTTCCTAGCTGCTGTGCGATAGGCTTGGAAAAGCCGGTGATTGAACAAGGGTGTGTGGCTGACTCCTAGGTTTCCTTATTGTTGCTAGTGTTGGTTAGCGGAGTGGACAAGAGGCGCTGCCAGTGCGAAGGAATGTGGTGGAGTCCCCGGGTGAGCGGTCATCATTGGCCCAAACCAGGACCTGCTGAGGGCCTGGCGAATTAAGGCACTAACTAACTTAGGTAATCAGTGGCCCGTCCCGGGCTACGGGCCCGTGATGCACGGTTTAACCTGCCCAATACCACCGCATCGTCGATCCCGTGATATCTTCAACACGAAACGAAGACGGGTTCACGCACACCCACAACGGGATTGAGACGACTTGTTTCAATCAACGGCCCGATGCCGAAAAGACTAGAGTCAAGGCATAGACCAAGCCGTCCGGTCAGCATCTCCGTAGTGGGATACTAATAGCGAAACTGTTGGCACTAGCCTCCCCTCAGCGCTCCGCAAAGTATACCTTGGCGTCACTTCCGACTCCAGCAGCGGCCTAGGCCTCGCGATCATCAGACTCCAGTCTCCAGTGCATCTCTCAAGGACCCTGCTATGACGTTTGGTATCGAATTCTTGCATCTCGCTGTCTCTCATGCGGAAAAGCCTGTGAAACTGCTTTGCTTGTTATGAACTGTAATGCGTTCTGCTTAACGCCTAAGAAGGTGATAATAACTGTGGTGGTGTAGATGTAGATGCTTAATTCTTACTTACTAGGACTAGCTTTATTCTAGCTACTTATAGCTGTGTACGGGCTATATACGGCACGTACACCTGCTTAGTCAGAACCAGCCATTCTATGGTCTAACACTATATCCTATTAGACTAATCCTTTTATAGCTAGTGAAATAAGAAAATATGTTAATTTACTAGCCTACAGCCAACCTTAACACGAAGTGTAAAAAAAAAAAAGAGAATATAAAATTAGAAGGTAGATAGTCTACGGACTATTCCATGAAATGGGTCACGTGTGGTTGATCTAGTTTAGCGAGTCTCGCTAGCTCCAAAGCTGTAATTATCATAGTAAGTTTCTGTTGAGGTTACGACTTTTGCTTTCGTGGCCGGCTATTATCAACAATGCAAGGAATTTCTCAATCATCACTGTAACCTTGTCTTCTCATGTAAGCTATTTGAAAGTTAGCTTCCATGCAATTATTTCTTGCCAATATTTATGAGCCGTCTGGAGTGATACTACAGCCATGGCGCCAAAACACCCGAGTCAGCTTGGCCGCTTCTTAATCCAACCACTCCTGTACCTTCTCCCCTAGCAGAGAGCTTTAGGACCTACGCTCGTCGATCGAATAGGCAACTTCAATATCACAATGCGGAGCTTTTCGGGCCCCGCGCTTGCATCAAAAGGTATCCACACACCCAAAGACGGCACGCATGTCGTGGCGAATGATTATGGCGCCACTTTGACATCGACCAAAGTGTCCAGCTGGGCCTCAAAATCAGACCACTTTGACATCGTGACGCCCCGCTAAAAAGGTCTCGCAGGGGGCTGCCCGCAGTTGCACTCAGCTCGTTGGCTCGAATACGCTCTCTTTCTACCGGAGTCATCGACCAGCGCTGTGCATTCTGCTATGCTCTTCAGGCCGGGTTCCTCTTACACTCTTTTGGCACAAAAGTCTTTGCCCCAAGTCTGGCCGCTGCAAGCCATTCCAGCCCTCTGCCTCCACCGCGCGCCAGATTGAGTCGATAACCACTTCCACTCTCGCAGTATCAGCGCTGGCCTTTTAGTCTCTTACTATTCTTGGGGGTATGTCATCCATTTGCATATCCCTTTCTCACTCGTTTCATCTCGGCAGCAGCTTTTTGTCCATTGCTTCTGTTCTTCTACGTATATTCCGGTCTTGCCTTCCTTCCTTCTTTCCACCACACGACAAACTTACAGCATTCTGCGAAAACGACACCGGCGGTTGTTTTACCCTGCATTTCTTGCCCTTTCACCACCAGAATTACACAAAACTACTATCCATGGCATACTGAGCCCTGTCTCGCGCCCAACCAGTGAGATTCAGTCGCATTCGTGGTAGCTACTCCATCCAGCTACACCCTACTACCACAATCGACCAAACTTCCCACTCAGATAAACTCAAGCTCGTTATCCAGCCCGTCACACGGATTGAAAAGTATTCGGAGGCGACCGCTTTCGCAACAACCAACCAGTTCCACACAGCTACGCAGATAGCCCCCGTCAGACATCCTGGCCCCCTTTGTTCAACATCCAGTATCGTCAGCGCCCAACACCGTTCCCAGCCGACTCACATAACCTACCGAACACAAATTTATTCCCATGGCGCCAGGTATTCTACAAGCAGTCAGGTCTCCTGGCCAGCATCCCAGTAAAGAACAAATAATCAGACACTCGCCTTCTCCGAATGGCGAAGTATCAGCCTCTTTCTCCCGCCTCCAAATCCCGTGGGCGTCAACACCTCAGTGCCAAGTTTGTGTCGTTGGCGCTGGTCCAGCCGGTCTTATGCTCGCATGCAATCTCGCCAGGTTCGGCATCGATGTACAAGTGATAGATGAGAGAGATAGGAAAACAACAGTCGGCCGGTAATTGCACCTTCTTCCATCCTCTCGCTTTATCTTTGTCACTTACATCACAGTGCCAACGGACTGCAGCCAAAGACGATAGAAACACTCCGGCAGATGCGCCTAGCCGACCCTCTATTACAACGCGGTGTCAAAGTGTTCGACATTTCGTTTTGGCGCAGTACTCCGACCGAAAAGTTGCACCGGTTGGGTCGCGAAGTCCACTATCCTCCTGTAATCGACGTTCTCGATCCATGCATTCTCCTCGCTCATCAAGGCATGGTTGAGGATTTATTCATGGACGATATGCGGTTGCGCGGCAGGGAAGTCCTACGCAATGTTTCCTTTGAATCATACGAGCAACTCTCAACCAAGATTGGCCAGTCCGCTCTCCAAGTCAACTATAAAGGCGTTGGCAGCGATGGCATCCAACCGATTCTAGCAGAATATCTCGTTGGATGTAAGTCTTCATTCCTCTATTCATCGTCGATGCGACTAACAAGAGAATGAGGCGACGGAGCACACTCCCGAGTTCGTAAGGCTATTCCCGGAGTTGAGGCTGTCGGTGTCTCGCAGCCTGCCATCTGGGGTGTCCTTGATGGTGAGCTTATTACAGATTTTCCGGACATTTGGTCCAAAACTCTCGTCTATTCGGAGGAGCATGGGTCAATCTTGATCGTGCCACGCGAACGCAACATGACCCGTCTCTACATCGAGCTCAAATCGTGTCAAACACCAACCGCTCTTGCTGATCTTGCTAGAGGCGATGACGTCGGCCAATCATTTGTCATGGAGCAAGCGCGCAAAATCATGGCACCGTTCCATATCGACTGGAGCTGTATTGAATGGTTCGGCCGCTATCAAGTCGGGCAGCGTTTAGCAAGTCGTTTCAGTGATGAATCGGCTACTGTCCTCCTTGCAGGTGATGCCAGCCACACGCATTCTCCAAAGTCAGCACAGGGCATGAACATGGCAATGCACGACTCTTGGAATCTGGCGTGGAAACTCAACCTCGCCGCTCGAGGTTTCGCACGTCCAGAGCTCATGGCCAGCTACGAAGAAGAACGCCGCAAGGTTGCTCTTGACCTCGTCAACTTTGACTATGAGCATGCAAACCAGATTGCCAATGGTGACGCTGTCGCACTAGCCAACAACTTTTTATTCAATGTCCGCTTTATTTCTGGAATTGGTGCCGAGTATGGTCCCAGCATCCTCACACAGCCATGTGTGATCCACGAAGAAGCCGCCTTTCCATGCCCTGAAGCGGCACGCCCAGGAAGCATTCTGCCACCTGCCAAGGTCACTCGTTACATTGACGCCAACCCCGTAGATATCCAGCTTGACATTCCCATGATGGGTCAGTTCCGCATATACCTCTTCGCGTGGGACGTGTTCCAATCAGCCACTTTTCTCGCATCGTTCTGCAACTCCATATCCTCCCGCACTTCGTTTGTGAATGCATTGTCTGCTGCAGCGATGGCTTCGTACGCGCGCCAACCTAGATCCTCAGTCCCTGAAGACGTGTACACTCGTCCCGAGCGCTACGTCAAATCCAGCGAACTGTTCACGTTTGCCCTCATTAGTAAGTATTCCAGTGATTACAGTATAACAGAGACGTCATTGACACCATTCTCCAGCAACCATGCCGAAGTCGGAGTTTGAGATTTCGGACTTGCCCCTGCTGCTGCAGGAAAGCCGTTGGACGTTGTACCTAGACAATGTCCCAGAGCAGGATACGCGTGGCGTGCGTTGTACAGAAAAATGGCTCGGACGACTGGCACCAGGCGAGGTCGCCATCGTTACCGTCCGACCAGACGGGTACGTTGGTTCCGTCGGACGCTGGGACGCTGGAATCGACGAATCTGGTGCGAACGCCGCCAGGTGGCTTGACGAATATTTCAGCGGATTCCTCAAGCTACCAGATGAGTCCTCAACGTCATGAGCAAAAGTACTCTATCTTCTTATATATTACATCTCCTAAGAACGGCATCTGTATATTTCAGCCATGAACCCAAACTGCCCATTCAGTCGCAAAAGAAGCGTCGTCTATGAACTGGCTAAACTATACAATTATAGGCCGAAAAGCCACCTATTGCTGAAACACATGTTTGGTCATGAATAAAGAAACTCCAACGCCAACGTGCCAACATGTCAAACCAGATAATAAAAATAAGAGTGGAGTGGTCGCTTCCACCCCTTAGAAATGCATAATGGTAATAGAACCGTCGCTGGCTTCTCCAATCAGCCACCTCTCGTCACCGTAAATGTATCCCGCGTTGAGTAGCATCGGCCAGACATCATCCCCGAACTAAATTTCTCGGGTTATCGCATCAGACCCGTCGGACTCGCTCTCGCTCCCAGCCGCCAATCTGTTGTGACCCTGATTGAGTGCGTCGTTGACTCGACCCCGTCGACCCCTGTGCTCACCTGCACCTCCGCGAACAGTGGTCGTTTTTACGTACTTGCTACTGCTGCCACGCCTGCTGCTCGTCTCGGTCGAAGATGACTGCCGTCGCGGCGTGCGAGATGCAAGTCGCGCCACACCATGGACGCGCAACCGCGGCTTAACGTGCACTGACAGCATCTCAAGCATGACGTAGTGGCGGGCACTGAAGCGCACGCCAGCCCACACGTCGCGCACCTCACAGTCGGTCAGGTACGAGAAGTCGTCATGGCGCCAACACGGGCAGCGCCCAGCCCACATCTCAGCGCCGTCCTCGGGCCGCCGGCAGAACGGCATCCCGCTGGCGTCCGATTGAACCCCGCCGCCGCCATGCTCGTCAACCCAGCGCGGGGCCAGGCCCGGATAGTGGAATGCCAGTGGCCTTGACGTGGTGTAGGCGCGGGGGCGTTGGGCAGCTATGAGGGCCGGCGGCCCACGATGCTCCTCTTCATTGATGAAGACGTGGCCGCAGGCTGCGCCGTTGCCGAATCCCGCGTGCTGTCATCGAGCGCGAGGCAGCGCAACGCGGACGCGCCTCGCTGCCGCACGCCCCAGTGATCGAGCTGCGTGCGGCCCAGCTGCGCGATGATGCGTGGCTCGCCACCACCGGAGGAGGAGGAGGAGGACATCGAAGGGTCTGACAGCACACCGATATCCCAGATGATAAGCCTCTTCAACGGCTCGTCCTCAGCCCACGGCGAGCGTGAGGGCTGCCAGATGTAGACAGCGTAGTGCGTGCTGTTATGCGCAGAGAAGAAGCTGTCCTGGTGGCGCAGCAAGATGCCGAGGCTGTGAATCTTCCATTCGCAGCGAAATGTGACTTTGCATTTGTCTGCTCCCGCCTCATTCAGCTTGAATACACGGTGGGCAAGAACGGAGGTGTAGGGTCAAAACTAGGATGCAATTTGGAATGGCTTACGCGGGAAGGTGCAGACGCAGCAAAGTATAATAAAAAAAATCTGTGCATTGTAGATGCAGAAACTTTAGACGAGGGAGTAGCCATCCCGGTTTCGAATTTAGAAGGTCTCTGTATCGCTACCGGCGGAAATTTGGTCACATTGGAAATAAGGAGTTGAACCGTGCCAGGCCGCAAGCAAGGGTCACAAAATAGTTCGCAGAACCTCTGTTGCTTCTATTCTCACTCTTTCCCGTTCTTTGCTCGTTGTACCGTTGCCAGTCGCTTGTTGGTTCTGCAGTTCGTTGTCTTGCCGGGCAAGCTGCGTAAAGATCAACCTAAAAAGTTGAAGCTGATCCTCTGCCTCGCGGGCCGCTTCATCGAAATCTTTCGTGTGTCGACGATTGCGCTGACGCGCGGATAAGATATCCAACCTCTCCTTGCGGTACAGTATGCGTCTTCTGTTTTAAGCCTTTGCCGTGTTGCAAGGCTAGTGAAACGCGCCCTGTGGCTACCATCTGGTGTGATCCTCACCACGCCTTCGGGCACGCAAATCACGGATTGTGGCATCGCGTATCAATCTGCCAAACTCCAAATATTGTCTGTCTTAGTCTTTGTTGTGATTCGCATGTGCAGAAGCACACCCTCTGACCATTTTTTCGAATCATTCTTGTCACGCTGTCAGGCAAGGACACCAAAGATTGATTCATGAGTTCGGCCTGACTTTGCACCTCCCGAA
>NW_007930879.1:41173-43126 GCF_000280675.1 Beauveria bassiana ARSEF 2860
CTAGGATACATGCATGCTACGTACTAGAGTTGTGCATAAACGGTCTGGTTATGTAGCCTTCTATTCCGGTTCACGTCCACTAACTGATGAAGAAAAAGTTCCCCGGTTGGGTCATGTGGCTCGCTAAATTGGATTTTTTTTACCGGTCTGCCGGACTTTTAAAAATGCTGGTGTCAAGCGACTGGTACATCTGCTTTGCTAAAAGGGTCTAGAGGAAGGAAGAGCTGGATAGATTCACCGACCGTGGCGGTGAAATGCAGCGTTCCCGGGCATGAGGAGGTGCCCAGGAGGATTCTGTAGGGACGTTTAGCATTTGCGCCAGCCAAAGACGTGTGCCAGCTCAACGGTCTTGTCCTGTGAAGATCTCGCGTCCGGGGGGCGCTTCGGAACGGTTCTTGAAGGAGATGAAGTAACTAAGTTGATGCTAGATTCTGGATACACGACGTAGCGCAAAAAAGCAAGAGAAAGAGAAAGCGTGGCTTCCCGATGCACGAAAGGAACAAGGGTATCACGAGGTCACGTGATACCGCGGCAGCTTCAACATGGGATCGTGACAATCAGCGTAGACTCACTCCCACGGCCAGCCTCCTGCGTTGATAGCTCATGGATATCCGCCTGTGAATGTCCACGGCAGGTGGCTGGCCCGGGAACGTGCGTTTACGGCCTACCCTTTGCTGACGAGAGGACAGCGCCTGGTGAGGACATCCTCACTCAGAGGCTGTCCCTACAAGTCCCTCCCCCACTGTGCGATAGCCTAGGCAGGCTGGCCATCCAACAACGCGGACATCCATCAGCTTCGATGTCACGCTAACCAAAAATCTGTACTGGCACCTATTCAGGCCAGCACTGGTGCTGATACGTTGGACCCATCGCCCGCTACAGTTACAATGACACGCTGTCTTCAGCTCGACGCATTCTGCAGATGAGCCCGCGCGACTTCGTTCGGCGTCAGCATCTAGATTCGACCGGATTTCCATTGGTCGGTGACGGTGTCGGGATGCATATTTCCCTTGCCGAAAACCCAATTGCCACCCGGCGCACAATTTACGCGCAACTCGGTGAACGGTGCTGGTGCGAGGCTCGGCTAGCTAGGCCTTGATGACAACGTTGGTGGGGTTTGTTCAGCAGGACCTAACTGATTAGGCGGAGGGCACACAGCTGATACAAGGCCTTGTCAGCTGGGCCAGTCGGAAGCATGCTACACTGGTGGCATCTTTTGGCAAAACCCCGTACAACTTGAACGTCATTTTGGTGCCATGCACTTTTGCATTATCCCATGTAATATCCCGAAAAATTTCTATGGCTGTCTCGTACGTCTGGCGCAATGCCATACGTGGTTAGGTGGCCGCCCAGGCCTCTGCACGCTACCTCCAGGCCTGGCGACCAACCGGCCCCACCTGGCTATCGACAGAATGCTGGTGGTGAACGTTCGCCAGCTGGTACAGTCGGTTCAATGATGGAATTCGGCGGCTTTTGTCAGAAACCCTGCAGACTGGACTCAAACCGCAGTCACATATTTGTTATATTTTAAGACAGCAAATATTTAGATACAGTACATTCTGACCTAATTCCTCTGTAAAACAGCTGATATCATCGTAGCCTATACTGTAACTCAGTTGGTAGACAAACGTCCTAGTGACTTATATGTACTCTGGGAAGGCCACACCTTCGATCATGCGTTTGCTGTGGCCAATATTAGCATACATTCAGCAACTAGGCCCTGTAATTGATCACCTACACTGCTTTCATTTTTTCCTTGCTAAGATGCATGCCCCCAAACTTGGACCGACGAAACTGACAATCGCGCCGCTGGCAAGATGGATCCAATGGGCAGTGATGGCCGCGTGCGCAATACATGTCAGTGCAAATCGGGCCATTCGAACACGGTTCTGTGCGCGCCTTGAAGCGCAAGACACCCACTTCGTTCCATGGCATGCTCCATGTTGCAATTGG
>NW_007930879.1:43226-68015 GCF_000280675.1 Beauveria bassiana ARSEF 2860
ATGTTGCAATTGGTCCCCCACTCGTATCCGCCTTCCAGGTAGTGCTTGTTGCAAAATGCACCTCTCTTTGCCTGTGCCAATTTCTTACTGAACGAGGCCTTAGTCTCGCGGCTGGAGACATCCTGGATTGACGAATCGATGCGGTTGTCGGCTTCGTTTAGGTTAATTACAGCGGGTTTTCGTTTTTTTTTCTGCCTTTGCTAATAACAATATTCCGATCTCCGTTGTCGCCACAGACTGTAGCGTAGCTATCAGGTCCCTGTTCCGCATGTCCACGCTGCTCAGGCTGAGGCTCGACCATGGCGGAAGTTTTAGGGGGTGTTGCCTCAAGGGCATGATTTGGTACGCTGTGCACAGGCGATGACGGTGTGTTCAAAGAATTCTTGGGTTCGAGTGGCGCATCGCGGAAGACGTCGTCGAAGTGCGTTATAGTAAGCCCCAAACTTTTGAATGCCGGCTCTGCTGGCGTTGTTTCAACAAGGACCACGCGGTCGCTATTTTCATCGAGAAGCGGGCGCAACTCATGCACGTAACCAGCATCATGGCAAGCGACCAGGAATATCTTCTTGCAGCGTTCGTCCATGTAGTGCCATTTCAGTAAATCTGAGTATCAAGGTTAGTCTCAGTCCAGCAAAGAATGCACTCTCACGCGCTCACGTCTTATCTTGGAGTCGGCATTTTCTTTGCCATAGTCAACGTCGATAAAGTCAAATCCGGGCCTAGTGTTTGTGAAACCTCTAGCAAACCTCTGCATATCGTCGCTGTAGCGAACCAGGCCCGACTGGCGCAAGACCTTGCTAAGGCCTCGAAAGTTTGCGTACACCCTGGCAAAGACCTCCACACTATTTGCGATTGGTGTTTCACGCAGATTCTCGTCGACCTGCTTTTTAAGTCTATATGCCGCCCTGGATCCACCAGTCTCGGTATCTCCCATCAGACTGTCTTGGAAATTGGCTCCGTCGCCGTCGACAAGTACAATTACATACGGATTCCTCGCCTTTGCAGCGATCACTTGTTAGGAGAGTCGACGTATTCAAAAGGGTAAAAGGGCTTAGTTACCGCCTTCTTTTCATAGTCCTTATTCTTAGCTTCAATATCGTGATTCTTAATTTGGTATTGACGTCTAGACATCGTCTCGGATTCAAGGTTCATCTTGAGATGGTCAATCTCGTCGTTCGCATTCTTCAGACTTTGGAGTAATTTCTGTAGGTTGTTCAAGGTTAGTTCTCCAAAGTTATTAATTCTGTGCTGTAACTGACGTGGTACACGATATCCCTGTCCTCATTCTGCTTGGACCACTATTTGATGTGATGCTCAAGCTGGCTGACAGACAAAGCCCTTCCATTGCTTCAGTGACTAAAATAGCTTCAATGATACCAATTGTTAACATAGAATTGAGCGGTGGTGAAAATCCGCATGGTTCTCAAGGTGCTTTGTAGGCGGCTGAGGCACCGTTGTGCTGGTGGCGATGATAGGTCGGTCTCTTCTACCATGCCTTGTGCTAGGCAACGGAAAGAACATGTGTCAGGGGCGCCCAAGCATCAGCACCAACCGTGAGCCAATACCAAGCTCTTGCGGCATGCACGGCCACGTCAGTCATTCAGCTTGGGCAGCAAGAGGCCGACTTTTTGAGCATGGCGGCGACACGCACCACGCAGCCCAGCCTGTCTGGGAAACATTTTGCCGTAGTGTACTAGGAAATTCCTCTTCCAAATATGTAACGAGGCACCAGGTGTGCATTGTCTGAATACCACGCAGAACACATTGCTTCGTTGCTCCAATGAGGCCAAGGGGGGCCAGCGCAAGCCTACGAATGTGCCCAGAGTGCTACCGAGGCGTCGTGGCCTGAGAAATGCTTCCCTATGGTCTCCCCGCCTAACCAGTTAGGGGGCAGCAAGTATTTCTTCCAGGTACCAGCATCTGCTTGCAACTAGCTCAAATAGGAAGTAAATACACCGCTGCTTTTGTTAACGTCTGCATTGGCCTGACTTTGCGATAGGTTACAGTGGATTGGCTATTGGACTGTCTTACCTTATCTAAAGCGGCAGTGCTTTGGCGTCCAATCTAGGCTAGGATCAAATACTTGCTGCCACCTCGAAGATGCCTCGAACTAGCCTCACATAGAGCTGCTGCAAGGCGACCTCACTCTGGAAAGGCATTGTTTCATTAGTAAACCATCGTATAATTCTACTAGGCCAGAATGCACAAATGCCGTCGATAGTGCGAGGCGATAATGGATCTTCAGCCTGTCTTTTACTGGAGACGAACTACGACAACGCGCCACAGATGCGGCAGTCTACTGGATTCACTATAGAGCCACTGTAGCCTCGATGCCGCAGCCCGAATTTCCATGTCAGGTTGGTGAGAATAAGAGAATACGGCAGTAGCCTACTAGCCTACTTGGTATGTAATGTTCTGCTTACACTCTGAGAAATTTCGGGGGTCTAAATGATGTAATTTATTTGAATTTGTGCGGTGTTGAGTGTTGAGACTGATAGATGGTGGCGACTGCTACTAGATATGTGGAGTGGGTGTGTGTTAGGCGCAGCTACTTGTGAAGACGTGGTGATGATGACAGACTTGTGAGGCGGTTTGGCAAGTTGTGAAACAACTTTATTGATATTCAATGAGTTTCCTAGGTATGGGTGAGGATGGTATAGAACAATAGTAAGCCGTTGTCAGGGATTTCGGAGTATCGTTTGGTTTATGGTATCTAGGACGCCTCTGGGCTGCCGAAAGAGTGTGTCGGACACTTGGCGAGGCGCTGCCTCAGCACGGTGTAAGGTGGAACTAACTAGACCTCCTAACCGGAGTGATCACACAACCCACTTCATAGAATAGTTCGTAGAATTTCTGCCGTTTCTAATTTCATCTTCTCTTTTTTTTTTCAGGTCAGCCTTAGCCTCAGGCTGGGAAAGCAGCGTATTTTCTTGTTTCGCCAGCTGCGAAAGGATTAGTCCCACAAGATGCAGCTGATTCACCGCATCAGCGGACGCCTCGGCAAACCTTCCAGAGGGCCGCCGGTTGCTTTGACGCGAAGCGAGGTCTCTTAGTCTACCCTTCCGGTATGCATATTCATATTTCAGTCTTTGTAGGGCTTCAAATGTGCAGAAACACGGTCTCTGACCATCTTTTCGCGTCGTTCTGGCTACGCCGTCAGGCAAGCACACCAAAGATTGATTCATAAGTTACCAGTTCGGCCTGTGTTTGAAACCCGCACCTGTTACTGGACAGTGGCGAGTCGGGAGGTTATATGTTTACCTGCTCGGTTTTGCGGACACAACCATGACCACTTATCACTGGTTCTGCATCTATTCAGGGTTATCTGTCATCCATCTTAAGCCTAGATATTCCTGACCTGCTACTACAAAACAACAGTGGCTCCATTTTGGTTCAAATGGCAATACAGAAATTGTTTTTCTTCAGTTTACAAGCCCCCACGAAATATTTTCCGAAGTAGATGCCGTAAAACAACATTGCCATCGGCTTGATTGAAAGTATTACGTAATACTTTTCCTGTCTTTTTAGTGTAGGCTCGCTTCTTTGGAATCCATGAACAGGAAGACTTGTACAGCGAGGTTGAGAATATGGCCATGGCAACGGATTCGCTGCGTCCTGGTGTCCCAAGCGATGCGTTTACCTTGAAGATGTTCACCCAGAAAGCGGCATAGCTTGTCGTTTGAGCCATGGTTATCGCCAGTGTAGAAACCAATCTTGTACCAGATGTTGTAGTCTGCAATCACACGCCGCGGAATCTTCCATTGTTCCGCGCTGCCATGACTGCTGGGGCCGTCCAGTCCAGGTAGCTCCGGTAAAGCCAGCAGCGCTTGTAAGGCCTTCTTCGTACCTCCGTCAACAAATCTCACGCAAATTCCGAGGGACGCTCTATGGTTCGGAGCGGACCAAACATCTGCGGAAAGATGCAGCTTTTATGGCGTCGACTGCAACTTTCTCCGCAGGATGTCTTTGTGAATGCTGTAGGAATCCGCGACGAGTTGCTGTAGAGAGCCATTTGACAGAATAATGACACCATCAGCTGCAGGATTGATTGCAGAAATGAGCGCATGCAACTCCGGCCACGAGCTGCAGTTATAAGAGAGGTTGCGGACGGTGACTACCTGGAGTGGTGCCTCACGCGCCGCCTTGAGGTTGACGGCGCTTCTTAACGCGTCCTCTTGTCCTAACAGCTGCTTCGCCGCGTGTATCTCTCCAGTTTTGGCAAAGACGTCCTGAATAAGGCGATCGCTGTCGCTTGACAGGATGCTCTGGTGCCTCTAGCTCGATGCTGTGAATCTTCAACAGATGGTTTCGGAGGGTCGTCGAGACGCTTGTGAAGTATGGTGGGTCCATGCAATGCCTGCAATAGTAGATCTTTTCATTTTTGCGACCGCAGCGGCTGGGTTCTGAGCCAGCAGGGTCGCGAGCGTGGGCCCAGGTGTTCGCAGTCGTCTTTCGTGATGGGCGGTCGCTGGAAGAGATGGCAAGCTGAGGTCCACTGTCAATGGTGGAACACAGAGGCAGATCGCTGGCGCACACTGGAAGCTAACAAGGATCCACTGACGCGCCAGACGTTGGCGATGACATGGCAGTCGCTGAGGAAGGATGAATGCTGCCGCTGTCGAACAACCATTTCGAATCCCCTATAACGCAGCTCGCGGAAGGATTATCAATTCTCCGCAGCCGTATGGAATACCTATGGAATAGGAACCAGTCATATCGAATATGGAATATGGAGTATGGAATTTTCCATATGGATTAATTAATCCATACGCGTATGGATAGAAAGCCTGCCGATATTTGTCCAGAGGCATTTTTGGTCCGATGGTCGTCGAAGTTGGGCAGCAATGCAATGCATTGCTAGGCACATAGAAAACTCAATTGCAATACTGTCATGATTTGCAAGGGGATCAAAATTAATAAACAAAACTACACTATTTCTGCTCTTAAATCTGCTTCCATGCTCAGTTATACTCTGCCATGCTTCGCTGTACCTTCGCTTCCCGACGCTTGTGAGAACGGAAAGAGGTGGAATAAGCATCAAAGGAGAGGAGAAAGGAATGAAAGCGGAGGAGATTTACATGTGATTTCTGTGCACTAGTCTTTCGTCTGACAACCCAGCGCACCGTATCTCCAGAGAACTCTGGCTGCTACTCGTCCCACTAGCCCTGCGGTAGCGCCGGCTTCTATTTGTCGGATAACTCTGCCTCTGTTGAAAGACAAGCAGTCTTGACGTAGTTGCTGGATGTCATAAACTCATGGATATTAGAGTTTGGAAGGCTGGCCAGCCTCCCTGACTTCGTCAGGTGGCTGGGACGTCTTCCTCGGAACCAAGATAAATGACATGAGCCCATCTAGGAGAGAAAGGACAAGCTTTTGAATAATAACAGAATTAATGACAGCTAACTGCCTCACATAACGTGACAGTATTATACCGAGAGTAGACCATGAATGACGCCGTACCTAGCAGCGCGCTACCGCTAACGGCACCAATAGCAGCACCAGCTATCGTAATTTTTTGTTTGACTGTCTGTTGGCCTCCACTGTTCGCAAAAATGTCGTTGGTGTGAAGCCAGTCCTAGAAACGCCTGTGCTATGAGTAGCCCTGGGAAGTGTTGGAGAACCTGCCTGAGTGGTGAGCTGACTAGGCAAGGGAGAATTGGCAGTCGGCTCATTTGCTGTATCTATAGTGGCAGAGTGGTTGAGGGTTGTATCCTCCGATGTGGTCGAGATGCGAGCGTCGGGAGACTCAGCTGCCGTCGCGTTGCGCGTGGGCTCCGGCCCCATGGTTGGCGTGTCGTCTATTTGCAACGTATGAGCTTTGTTCGCGAAAACGTCTGCCGCAGCACTGATACTTGTGGTTCTGACGCTGATTCTGACGGGGACTGTGATGAAGATCCTGAATGGCGTAATGATGCAGTGGCCTGTTGGTCTATCGCAGGTGGTGTAGAATTAGAGAATGCGGTATTGGTTTGAACTGATAATGCGTTAGTAGGATCTATCAAGTGCAGCCATATTCGCGGAGAGTACCTGGGCTCGCTGGCTGTTTCGAACGTGACTGGAGTGGAAACTGGTGTCTGTAGGCTGCTCGTATGGGCTGGGGTCGAAAATGATGAGGCAGGAGCGACCTTGTCGTCTTTGGATGTCCAGTCGATGTAGCGGCGATCAATGATCCTGGTATACTCACATCTTCCAGTGTTGAAATTGGGGAAACTGAGGCGTGCACGTGCGGCTTGGTCTGCTCTGCACCGTGGCACGGTAATAGTCCAGACCATTAACCGGCCCCTAACGCCATCAGAAATATGCTAGCCCTATTAGGCTTAGCGATTCCCATCTCTTGTTAGTGGTGAGACTTTAATTGGCTCAGAGAAAAAGTGCGAGAGATCTTCCGTGCAACCTACACAGTTGGATGTAAATACATCTGTCCATGCAATGGTATGAGGATGTTTTTTTTCATTGGCATATATTTGGGCCCCGTCACCATTGATGGAATCGAACATGTGTAACCTTACAGCCAGAATTTACTGTCAAACTTACAACAGAAATCATGTCTTCCATCGGCGATCTCTCGGGTATTGCTTCTGGCTGCGGTAGCCATCTGGATGATTCTGACCTTAACTTAGCCACTTCTTCTTTGACAGCTTCCTCATCTTCCAATGCTAGCGCCTCCCGCCACAAGACATCCCCCATCTGGCAATATTGTCGACTAGAGGAGGGCAGAAAGATTCCGGCTGCCTGGGTCGATTCCAATGGAAGGAAATGGTGGCATTGCCGACCCTGCTTCGAGAGGAAAAAAAGAGACAAGAAGTACAACTGCTCTGGTGGATCGTCCACTGTCATCGATCATCTGCGCAAACAGCATGGAATTGTGATCTCTACTAGGCAAGCCATTCACCGGGAAGCGACAGAAAACCGCCTTGGAGACATCAGTTCCTTCTTGAGCAACGATGCCCTTACCTCTACCAAGAGGCGCAAGGTGACAGCAGAGGAAGGTGCGCTTGACCAAGCCACTCTGCGCGAATTATACTGCCGTTACACGGTAGCTTGCAGTCTCCCTTTTGCTCAGGTCGAACATCCGGCCTTTCGTGACTTCATTCGCTATCTTCGTCCGGCTGCCGATGATCTCCTTCCAAGGTCTGGTGATACTGTTAAAACCGACTTACAATGGGGCTATGACAACAAGAAAGAGTTTGTAAGGAGAGCTTTGCAAAATGCCCTTTCCTCGATCCACTTCATTCCGGATAATTGGACTTCGCCAAATGGGCTGGGGGTCATTGGTTTCACAGTTCAATTCGTAACTGAAGATCACGGTTTACAATCCCTTGTGGTGAGGATCAAGGAGCTGGAAGGAGAACACAGCGGCGAGCACATGGCCGAAGCTATCATGGAGTTCGTACGAGAATACGGAATCGCCACAAAAGTTGGCTATTTCATGATGGACTATGCTAGCAACATGAACACCATGATTGACAAAATCTCTGACGACCTGGAGCGAGAGTTTGATGTTTTCTACGACCCTCTTCCTCACCGGCTTCGCTGTACCGGCCACATCATAAACCTGGCCGTGATGGAATTTCTCATAGGAAAACGGCCACCCACGACAGGCTCCTATCGGGGCCCGACCGTAGAGGAGATTGAGGAATGGAGAAAGCGAGGGGCAATTGGCAAGCTTCATAATATCGTGGTTTATATCACTTGGACACCCCAGAGACTTCAAACGTTGACTGCTCTCACCGACGGTCTCAGGCTACGGCGTGACAACGACACTCGCTGGAATTCATGGTACCAAATGGTTGAAAGGGCTCTGAGGCCTGGAGTCAGGCAAGCTATCACCGTATTCTGCGCGCAAGAGGCTGCTCTACAAGAGGATGCCCTGGCACCGTCTGATTGGGTAACTTTGGCCGAGATTCACAAATTTCTGGAACCATTTCACGATGCGACAATGGCCAACGAGGGCGTTCAGAATTCCATCGCCGACGTTCTTCCTACCATGGATTATCTGCTACACCACATCGAGGCCGCCAGGGATGCCACGGCCATCCCCCACTTGGCCACGATGATGGAGACTGCCTGGGCCAAACTAGCCGACTACTATGAATTGACAGAAGATTCGCCTGTCTATTCAGCAGCCACAGTTTTAAATCCCTCTTTCAAGTGGGCATACATGGAGAAGACTTGGGAAGACAAGGCGGAATGGATTGAGAGAGCTAAATCCCGGGTGGCGCAGCTGTGGAGGGACTCGTACAAATCAACCTCTTCCTTGCCGGTTCTTCGACCAGGCTCAGCAGAGGAGCCAACTACGAGGCGGCTAAATGGGTACAAAATGTGGATGAACGAGCAGAAGGCGACAATTTTCAACATGGACGATGACGCGAAAACGATTCCCTAGCTTGTCTTTGATGGCCATTGACATTCTTTCCATTGCAGCTATGTCTTCTGGGACAGAGCGACTCTTCTCGAAATCAAAACGTACCGTAACCGACCAGCGAGGAGCTATGGATGCTGAAACCTTGAATCTCGTGGAATGTCTACGGTCGTGGGACAGCAGCGCCTTGATAGCCCCATCCGATAGATTCCAGTGTCGCTATGTCGATGCGGCTGCTGGGTCTAACCCCTCTGGTGCACAGAAGCGCGACGAGAGCAGTGGGGGATCAGACACAGTTGAGATGCCATAGGATGACTTAGAGGTAGATAGTAAAATGCAGCAAGTTGTATATTATGTTATAGACTAATAGTCCAGACTGCAGTCTGGACTGCAGTCCGGTCTGACGATGACGGACGGACCGACAGTCCAGTCTGGCAATGATAGACGGACCAGCAGTCTGGTCTGACGATAACGGACAGACCATCGGTCCAGTCTGTCAATGACGGACCAGCGAATAGTCTAGTCTGTCGATGAGGGACCGACTAACAGTCCAGTCTGAGGTGTCCAGACCGACTTTTTGGACTATTAGGAGCGCTGTCTGCACCTTCGGTGGTGATAGTGGAGTTTGGCGATATTGGCCTGCTCGTGCTGGCCAGGGCCAAGCTTGAGGTGGGCACAAGAGACCGGCTTGTCCCTCGAGCTTCAAGTGATAGTGAAGATGCCTGGTGGCGGTGATCTGTTCGTGCTGACTGGAGTTGCGGGTGAGGAAACAGCAGGGGCGGGTAACGTAGACTCGATTTGCATAGTGAAAGGGTCTTCATTTATCGTAGGCGGACTGCCTGCGGTTCGAGAGGTTGAATCCAAAGATACTCTGGGGGTAGAGACAGAATAGCCGGGTGTTGCTGACTCCGTTTTGGTGGCCTCCGACGTGTTCGAACCTTAAGATTGGTCGGGCGTTGGCGACAGAGCGATGGTGGACGTAGGCTCAACAGTCACCCGGATGCCGATGCTCAACGAAGTAGGCCATGCCCCCGAGATCGACGTATAATCAGGGTCTGTGTGGTCTTCGTCGGCGCAGACAATGTTTCGGAACTTGGTGATAGCGGTATGCTCGTACTGGCCAGAGCCGAGCTTGAGGAGGGTATGAGAGGCTGGCCTGTCTCCGGATCTTCAGTGGTTGTGGGAATGCCTGTTATCGGTGATCTGTTCGTGTTGGTCGGTGTTGCAGGTGAGGAATAAAGGCGGGTCTGGTAGGTGAGGAATTAGAGGCGGACAAGGCCGGCTCGGTTTGCTTTGCGAAAGAGCTTTCGGTGACCGTAGTCGGGCTATTTGCCGTTTGAGAGGCCGAGTCCAAAGATACTTCAGGCGTAAAGACGGGATCATCGGGCTTTGCCGACTCGTCTTTGCTCTTTCCCGATGAGGTCGAATCTGGAGATTGATCGGCCGTTGGTACCATCGCAACCGAGGACGAAGGTTCAACAGTCACTCGAGTGTCGACATCTAATACAGTAGGCAATAGCTCTGAGGTCGACTTATGATCAGTGGTTTGTCTGGTCTTCGTAGGTATAGACAGTGTGAGTTCCCGTATTGTTGTGTCCGAGCCAGCCGAAGAAGTCGAGTTGCGATATTGGCGGATGATGCGATGAGTTGTGGTCACGGTGCTGTACGCTTCGAAAAGGGAATCAGCCACAGCTATGTGCACCAGGCTAATAAGGGATAAAATCTTTCGTAACATCATGGCACTGTTGCGACCGGCAGCTCAGAGGACTTTTCCGCTAGGCTTTCCTGCAACATCGTTTTGTGAGCAACCCATGCCTACTCTCCCAGTCTCATTCTCGGCGATGCAACAGATACGGCCCTGGGTCGACCCTATCAGCAATCAGGACAAGATTTTATCATGTGTATTTATGATTCCGTAAATGAGCTGGTCGGCAAAGAAAACACTGTGGCCATAGGATGGGGAACGCCAGACAAGATCAAACTGTTGCAAGCGGCCAAGAGACAAGCAAATGCTGCAACGCAGCAAGGCGCAGTATCCAAGACTCCGTTCCAATGATGAATACCACGCCGCTGAACAACGAACAATGAAACTCAGAGGTGAACGGTGCATACCTGAAGGAGTCGGACAATTCTCCAAGATAATTGACTGGCGCTGCCTGAGAGCCACACACGTGAGATTTACGGGGAATGGTCATGGAGGGAGCGCTCAACGATTGCTCAGTTAAGGACAGACATGGCAAGGATGAACGGCTATCTCCACCACATCAAGGTAGCGCCCTCCGACCAAGCACTGTAACGAACACCTACATCGGCGCTTCGAGTGGTCGGCCAGCCTCTTGGCAGCATGTAGAGGAGCCGAGAACTGGCGGAAGGTGGCGCACAGAGCATATGGAGAAAATATAGTTTCTCACATCAGTTTTGCCCTGATCGAAAGAATATCAGGGGTTGCTATTGAATACACCGAATCGTTATATAAGTGAGCCGCCAAGGGCAATCCCGCCATCTGTCGTGAACCTTTTGATACTCACGCAAATGAACGTGCTGTTTCCGTTATCCGTCCGCACGATTGCCTCTGCGAAGCCACTCTTGCAGTCCCTTGCTTGCCTGTGTCCACCTGTGCGTCTCTCCGTCTGCCCTGGCTCTTGCTGCGTTCCAGTCACGTCTTCGAGTAGGCCAATATGGAAGATTCTACGCAGCAAAGGGATGATTGGGCGCCCAAGATCAGAGTTGCGAAACTCTTACAATAGGGACTAGCGGTCTTTCGAAGTTCTCCGTCGATCCGTTACGCGTTGCGTCGGTGATGTGTACAATATGTCGCTTACACGTCGCCTACACGTTACCGCCATAAAACGGAATTACTGTGAAAAAACGCGTGGTATAATAAAAAACTCATGGTAGAATGAGGAATTATTATGCTAAACTTTCAACATTACTCCGAATATTAACTGAGCTAATCTTTTCTATTCTTATGGCTCAATGATTCCGGGTTGTGGGCAACCCTGTGTCCATGCTGGTCTGTAAAAGTAACCTATGCACAGCCCAGCATCATTAGTAATTCAGCTGCGTATTGTTCTCGCTTCACAACCATTCCGAGGGTCTGTTTACCTTCGGAGGATTCTTGACTTCTGCTTCTTCAGCCTCCTCTTTGGTACGTATGATCTCCTCCACGTCGCCCTCACGACGCCCTCCTCGGATGGGCGTAAAAACATGGTCTCCCTGCTTAATTGGCTGTGAATTCTTGTCTTTAGTTGACGAGGGCATCGCTTTATGGTTTACTTGGCAAGTATAGTCTATGAAGCGACAGAATGAATGAGAATTGTGTATGACAGGTGCAATAGCGTCGCGAGTTCTCCATATCGTATATAAAGATTAGTAGTCCGCCCTGGACTAGCATCAGCTACATCATACAGACGTCGATCAAAGGCGACGTCATTGGGATGGAATGAACGACGATCAAATACGTCATGCTTCAGTCATGTGCTTTTTTCTGGGGGGGTGTAAGTGGTCGCCAGAGTCCTGAGACATTAGACCATTTGGTTGACAAGATGGCTTTTCCATGATTGGCAGGGAATGTGCTCTATATCAGATTAGAAGTAGCCAATTGCGAAGTTCGTGCGTTGCGACAAGTCGTGTTGTGGCCGTAAGTCGTGTCGTGGCTAAAACGCATGCTAATGCATGACTTGCAGCGTGGGGAGCTTGCGCGAGCCAAGAATTTGCCATGATATAGCGGCATCGGCCTACATGGTGTGTCGGTGCTTCCGGACATAAAAGTATTCTTTTCTGCTAAAAAGCAATCGGCAAGCAGCGAGGGAGCAGCACACTGTATGCGTTTAAGGCCATCGAAGGTTTGGGGAGGGGTCTACAAGCGGCGTCTCGCGGCTGACGAGTTTCCTCATGAGCGGTCGACAAGTTTTGTACTCTCTGTCAATTTCCACAAGATGTCTGGGCACGTTTGAAGCTCATAGTATCTTTAGAACAATTCATGTTGCATGGCATGTCAGCACTGTGTGTTCTGCCATGATACTGACTTGCAAATCCAAAATCCAGTCCATCTTTGGTATTCGCTGCACCAAGAAATGATTCTGCGTGAGTGGATCCATCTGTTCGTGGCGATCCGCAATGCTTGACTGCCACGCTGGTCTGGGCGTGTTTGTTTGCTTTCAAACCCGAAAGTTCTTGTTGTCAAAGACCTGTCAGCTTCATCAAAACTCTTCCCGCCTCCATCATCTTCAGCGCCGGACGCGTGCAGCTGATGTCGCATGTCATGCGGCTGTGTGTAGCAAATACGAAGGTGAGAATTATAGCTATGCACTACACGTACGGGCAGTATGCTCAAATGATCTACACTTATTACACCTCGCCGGTGCACGCTTTTGCGGAGCATGGAGCTCCTGCTCTCGCTGCTGCCCGGCTTGATCTGCTTCTCTCTCTGTCTCTCGCCTTGCGTGCTCCTCTTCTCTTTCTCGCCGTGCCCTTAACCATTCCCCGTTCTCTTGTCGGCGTTTCTCCGCTCGCTCTTCTTCTTCCTGAAGTTCCGCAAGCCGCTCTTCCTTTTCCCGTCGTCGTTGAGCCCGCTTCTCCGCGACTTCCTTACGTTGTTTGACTAGCTCATCTTCCTCTTATCGCCGCCGCTTGACCCTAGCCATGCCCTCAGCTACTGAAAGAGTCCCTTCATCGCCTATATATTCTCGCCGGACTTCCTTTTTCCGTTTTGCCGCTGATTTTCTGACCGCAATTGACAGTTTTCGTCTGCGAGTAGGATGGCGCTGTGCATGGCCATCTGACACCCTTTGATCAGTTGGTAGATTGCTTGTGAAACTGGCGAATCTTGAATTTGCGGCCAACGCTGGAGGAGAGCGTCGGTGTGAGTAGCAAGCTGATTGATGTTGTACGGGGTCTTGCAAACGGACTGGCCTTTCTGTGGACTAGGTGTGTGCTCATCGCCTTGCCAGCCGTTGCTATCATTGCGTTTGCCAACCTGAACTTGTAATTTGGTTAATACCTGACTTGGATTGAACGGGCGAAGGCCCGTCGCCATACATCCACTTCGGATATTCGACGACGAGAGTGCCTGTCGGCGAGCCTCCAAGTACAGGGGAAGGAACTCATGTTTGTCGATGTGGTTGATACCCGCCAGCATTTTTTCTTGGACCTTGCGGCCGTATATCGTTTTTAATGGCGAAAAGCACCCCACATCAAAAGGCTGCAACAGGTGCGAGGAATGGGTCGGCATTTGGACGACGACAATGGAATTGGCTGTGCAGTACTGGTCGAATTCCGGTGCTACATGGCTGCCGTGTCCGTCGAGAATGAGTAGTCGGTGTGTACCGACTGTACGCCGTCGTGTGCTTGGATCAAAAACCTCCTTCAACCACTGCAGACCCAGGTCGTCGGGAAGTCCAGCCTTTCTCACTGACGCCAATATGCCAGTCATCTGGCACGCAGGATTCGTACCAGCTTGCCTGGTGTAGCTTGCCTGCGAAGATCATCTTGGCCGGTAGAGCCCAACCCTGGCAATTGATAGACTCGATCACAGTAACCCATTCCCGGTTGCCAGGCTGCGTGAGCACGGGCGACCTCGCCGGTCAGACCTCGTAAGGTCTCTCGCCTGCAATGACTTCCATCTGGAAACCGGTTTCATCGAAGTTGTAGATATCCTCATCAAGAACCCCCCACTTTTGTTTGATCATCTGAACCCGATCGTAACATGCTGCCAACACCTGCGGGTCTTCGCATTTGGCACGTTGGTAATCGTAACGGCGTGATTATTTAGCCTTGATTTCGTTGTGGCGTTTCACAAATTTGCGTACCCAGTTCTCGCCGACAGGATTTTGTCTCGTGCCGCAAGCAGTAGGTTGGCCATGCGACGAGTGTATGCCATGGTCGGCGGCATCCCCCGCTCGTCCATTGACAAAATCCATTGTACAAGAGTTGCTTCTTCCGTTGCCATTAAGCTCCGATTGTCTAGTTGCGCATCGCGGCGGGGTGGAACGCCGCGGAGGCGACTAGACACTGTTGAATGAGACGTGTCGTACGCCGCTGCAGCTTTACGGACGCCAACTGAGTCTTGCTTGCAAGCTTCAACAGCAAGACGGACCCGCTCTTCATAGGGGACCGATTGGCCGTCTGTCGCCGTCGTCGCTCATACCTTTCCATAGTTGCGGGTCTGAGTCGTGTCGATGGGGAAGCCTTTTTCTCTGTTCAGCTAGGGGATATGGACAGCTAGGGGGTAGGCTACGTTACGAGGTCCCGCAAGCGGCGCTTTGCTTGTCACCTGAGCTCTTCTAACTAGCACTGCCGAAACTCAAGTACCCCCTTTACCCACCCCCCCTTTTCCCCGGCTGCGCCAGTTCAGACACACACCGCGTTGGACAACAGTCCTATTGGTGAGCTTCCAAGTTACTTTTTGGTTTCTGAAGGGAACCCATGCCTGAATGCAAGTACCTAGTTCAAGAATTGCGGGGATGATAGTTTTTATTGGTGCGTGTCCTCGCCTGCGATCCCCGATGGAGACTCGGAAGCAATCGAAAGGGGTAAAGGCGGGGGGCTTGGGTTCAGCAACATGACATAGACATGACATGGGACGCAAACCCCAACGGAGAGAGCCCTTGCAACTAGCTTTTGAGAAACAAAACACCTCGACGCCCAATCACCCAAGGACTCTGGATTGAAGAATGCGGAGGACGGAAGAAAAAAAGAAGAGCAAGACAAAAAGCTGCCTGCGAGTTCACAACGGAAGTGACAGTAAAGCTGAGGGGGCGGGATTTTACAGAGCCACACCGAAGAAAGCATGCAAAGAAGAACGTCATAAGACATTTGGTAGCTATTGAAACCGAATTCTACATATTGCCGTTGGATACATAACCTCCTTGGTTTTGGTAATTGTTATTGTGCTATTGTGGACTGGCGCAAAAGCCTTGTTCCAAGGCTGCAAGCCATCAATAGTAGCATCTACTTTATATTGGTGATTTAGTGTGATGCTATAACACACAGAATTCCAGTTGATGGGCAGTGAGGAGGCGAGCCCCATATTGCACCTGCATTTATTATTGTTTCTCCTCTTCTCCCCTCTTCTCTCCGCTTCTCGCACCTCATACCCTACCAGCATGGCTTCTTTGCCGTGGCACACCTTGCTGCGCGTTGCATCTTCCCCAAGTACAAAGTGGACAGTGGCGATGCCCGCAACACTGACCATTTCCGGATGGAGACAGCCTCGTCTCCCGGGGCTTGCTTCAGCACCTATAACAGGCTGCTCGTTCCCTCTTCCTCTTGAGCGCAATTCTCCCTTCCTGTATGAGATGTCGTGAATACGTGAATAATTGCGGAATCGGTACGCCAGTCAGCCTCCATGAAGAAAAACCCAACGCATCGTGCCTGTGAGCTCTGTCGCCAGAGGAAACGCAAGGTAAGGTGCCCGGTGTGTTTTTCTGCTTTTTTTTGTGCCTCTTTCATTTTCCTTTTGCTTCGCTCGATTGACGTTTTATGAATCGTTCCAGTGCGACGGAGACGGCTCGAATCCGTGTAAAGCCTGCGAGGAAGGCGGCCTCGACTGCGTCTATATTGTCACGCCCCGTGTCTCCAAAACAGAGCTTCGAGACCAGCTAGCGCGGTTGCAGTCGATAAACTCCCAAAATGACACTCTTTTCAACATCCTTTCTTCAAGAAAAACAAGCCCGGGCGAGTTACATAACATATTGCGGCGCCTTTCTGATGGCCAGCCACGTGCAGAAGTTGCGTCGCTGGTAGCGCAGAAACTCACTGCAAAGAGACAAACCCGAGAAGGTGAGCACATCTGTCCTAGACACGTATTGACTTGTTCCTCCCGTTACACGTGCTGCCTCTGACCGCTGACAATTTGTCTTCTTTTCGCAGGCACCTCAATGACGTCACTTTTCACTTCCAGGACTACATCTCCCATGAGCCCCGCGCATATGATACTAGAAAGTTCACCTTCTTCGGCGGACTCAGGCAGCAGTGAATCCTCAAGCGGTTTCGTGCTGTCCGACGTTGCTAACCCGGAGGCGAATCTCCGTACCGACCTGGAATACCACCGGTCTCGGCTCCCGCAGCTTCTCGACGTCATCCTCGCTAAGGACGGCCTTTTGTTCTGTCCCATCAGTAAAAATCACTTCAACCGCGACTTTGAGTGCGGTTATGGCACATATTGCTCAACAGCCCTCGTGGATTCGCTCCTTGCGCTGGCTGCTCTTCTGGCCAAAGACCGTGTCAGCGTCATGGCCAATCCCACGGCAAGCACCCATCCTGGACAAGAAGACCTCGGGCAAGTCTTTACAGAAGAGGCCATTTCTGTGCTATACAACGGAATCGGTCTTCCACGCCGCATCGCCGACATACAGGCACTCGGTATCCTGTCGTTGTACTGTCTCGGCCGCAATCAGCTAAATGACGGTAGAGGATTCGCCAGCGACTTTGGCGCTGCCATCATCGAGCAGTGGCGCACAGAGCAGCCGATCAAACCTGATAGTAGAATTTTCCCGGATATACAGGCACATGCAAGCATCTATTGTGCTGCTGTCTCGCTGAACCGGTAAGCGGCCTCTGCTCTACCGTGTGGCGTCTAATAGTTTTGCTCACCATCTTCGTCTTTTGGCTTAGAATACTTTTCCTCGTTTCAGACTATGACAGAACTCTTGACAAGTATGCGAGAGAGACCAAAGTGGGTAAACTTCGAGCCTCCAGAGAAGAGGTCTACATACCCACTGCCAGGTTTCAGGTAGACCTGTCCAACTCCCTGATAGGTACGGAGCTTCTTTTTTCGCTGCAGTCAGCCATCCGTGTGTTCTGCAGTCTCTCACCATCATATGCATTGCAGACGATGCGTTCTACCGAAAAGACCTCAATTTGATCCCGGATAGCCCTCGCGTCATTGCCGCCAAGCTATTTGAGTTGACGGAATGGACATATGAGGCACGGTCAAGACCTCACAAGGTGACATTCAATCAGGCCGTGCGAGTATATAATGAAGGCTTGCGCTGGTATGAATCCTTCTTTCGATATACTAGCGGCTGCGGAAATTGCAACACGCCTCTGATCCTCTTTGTCCAGTAAGCACCGTGTTTGACTTTCATCTCATGTTGCATAACGGTTGTGTTTACTAATACCTTTGACCCGAATCAGCACTTATTATCACTTTTGCATCCTGTGTCTCTTGACACCATATATTCTGCAAAAAGTTCCAATCGCCGTCGACGGGACACTACCCGGGACCATATGTAGGCAGGCTGCAACGAGCATCTGCGAGCTTATCAAACGGTATAGCCGGCTGTGTAAGGGCGGGCAGCCTCTGGGCCTTGTGCCCTTGATCAGGTCTGCGGCTCTCTCGTTACTGGAAATAGGTGAAGCGGGGGCATCCTGGTAGCTAGCACTCGAAAGTATATGCTATTGTCGGATTCTCTTCTGGGCATTGGCAGGCATTGACCAGGGGCATAATGCTACAAGGGAATAAAGGAAGTCAGTCGGCTTGGCACAATATTCAAGTAAAGAACAGATAGGGGTCCGGAAAGGAAATTGCAGTCTGAAAGTGTACTCATGGCAGGCAACCTCGTACTCGTGTTGCACTGTATTTGCACTATATTAATATAGCATTATACGATATTCGCAGGACCTTGCACTGCACTGCACGGTTTAAGCCGGCTGCACTGCACTGTAATTTTTTACAGTGCAGTGCAATACGATATTGAATACAGTATTGTCTCATATTCGGCTGCACTATTTACAACACTGTTGGCATGAGGGAGCGATTGCTAAGGCCCGGCAGATCTGGGGCCAGTACATGGAGACCACCGCAAAGGATGCTCCAGAGATGGAAATGACAGTATATGACAAGCTGGCACGGTCGCTTGATGTGACGGAAACAGACAATGATGACGCAGATGAGCTAGAGAAATTTATGGAATGAACCCCGTGCAAGATGGCATCGTCCGCTGAAGGCTGTAAGATGTCGCGAAAAATGTGCCTAGGTCGAAAGCGAGCAAACCCCAGGTATTGAATTGTTGTTAACTCTTTGTTTCTCAGTGTGACGGACAGACGGCGGTGGAAGCAACAATGTCAAAGTAACAATCAACAAATCGGAAGCAAAACGCATTATTAATTAACTGTATCAGCGTGCTCGTGATTCGACGATCGCTTCATCGATCTTTCTGCTTCTGACTGATTTTCTCACGTCCCATACCAGCTACAACGGATTTCGCTTGGTGGTATTTGAGAATGTCAGAGTATCTGTGTGGACCGTTAGAGCTTTTCAATATCGATATAGCAAGAACTACCCGGAAACCTACACCATCATTTTCCAAATGTCTACCGGTAGGTCAGCGTCACTGAAACTCCAATCAAATCTCTCTTTAGCAACTGGCTCATCGGCCGGATCGTGGTAAGGAGTAAGATATTCGTGCATAAGGGCTTGGCTGGCTGTTATCCGTTTCTTGTGGTCAAACACGAGTATGCGTTCGAGCAAGTCAATTGCTGCAATTAATGAGTTAAAACCCACTCACACGTTATCATATATTAGTGCAACATTTACCAGCATTATCGGCAGTTTTGATTCTTTTTTTCAGTGGTTGTCGTTTGTGCGTAGGCATGGACTTTACGTATTTGCGAGCCTGCGATGTCGAATTGTTAAGATACTGCGCAATGAGCTAGCAGGTATGTCGCATCGTTGAAAACACTCACATTTTCGCTCGTAATGGCATTAATGACGTCAATGGGGAGAGGGCCTAATATCTTGGTGATAATGTAGAACTGATCAACATGATTCTTGCCTGGAAACAGAGGCTTGCCCTCAAGCATTTCTGCAAAGATGCAGCCTGCGCTCCAAATATCTATCTCAACATCATACGTTCTCCATGTGAGCATGATTTCAGGGGCACGGTAATATCGGGTCGAGACATAACCAGTCATTTCAGCATCTTGAATTCGCGCCAGGCCAAAGTCGCAAATCTTCAACCCGCAATTTTCGTTGACGAGAATGTTGCTGGGTTTCAGGTCACGATGAATGACGCCAGCGGAATGCAAATATTTTAGCCCTCTCTGTGATTCCTGTTAGAACTATTTATAAGATTGGATGTCATGTTCTATACCATGATCTGATACAAAAAGTATTGGATATATTGTTTGCCGAGCTGTCTCGATGCCATCAGTCGATCCAAGTCTGTTCCTAGAAGCTCTGTGATAAAGTAACTTAATATTTGATCAGTATATTGGTCAATAAAATATTGCTTCAATATTTGGAGATGTACATGTCTTCTAGGGGAGAGATGAATGCATCACCAAGAGAAACGATCTATTTTCAATAGATAAGTATAGTTGCTAAGCATTCTTTGGATAGCATTGCAATGGTAGCATACGTTTTCATGCTTAATTTCTTTTAGAAGTTTGAACTCTCGATAGGTTCGCTTCGCGAGAACTGGTGTGCTGAACGGATTTATAACCTTCTTCACAGCAATACGTTGGTCGGTAAACTGATCGTGAGCAGAGCTGTTGCCGAAGAACTCAAGACTATTAACTGACTGGGTCGTGGAGGCGGCAGACAACGGCCTATCAAGCTTACCAAACGATGCCAAACCTTCCCATGCCTGCAGGCTTCGGGTCGGAGTATCTTTGATGTCAATGAGTATTGTTAAATCCGCAATGTGGAGCGGGGCGGTTGCTTTGGGTATTACCTCGTAGTGATTTCAAACGTTGTACCGAGGATTTCAGTGCGGACGAATTCAGCCATTTTTGCGAGTATCCCGTGTATAGGAATAAAACGGGCGAATTTGTTATGCGGCAATGTCAATCACGGGAGTTCCGATATAGCACTCCTGCGGTCCCAGATTAGAGCTTAGATCAAGCTATGATTTGCACAATCTTCGTACAAGTATGGCTGAAGGACAGTAGTTGTATTGTGCAACGAATGTGACCCGCTAGGACTAGCGCTCATGAAAGTGTTGTCGTCATTATGATGCCACAATGATGTGGTCACGAGCTACAAGAGTAGTAGGCGAGGCTGCGTATGACAAGCTTCGAAATCGATCGACTGATCGATTTGATCGCTTCGATTAATCGCTCCAATTTCGAAATCGATCGATCGACCGGAGCGTTTGCTTGATCGTTATCGTATCGATTCTGCTCTTCAATCGATCGATTAGAACGTCGATTTTGATTTTTGATTTGGATTTGATTCTGATTTGCCTATTACGTCCGTTTGCGCCCTAGTGTGTGTGCATAGGCTTTTGGACGTTGCTATTGAGCCTTCTACGGATCAATGTACAGTCGTACCCGCCAAGTGGGCCCCAACTAGGCGCACCAGTTGCCCCTGGAATACATTTCCTGTCATCAATCCTCCATCTGTAGCAGTGTCGCGCCCAATGGCATATGTCTGTCTGAATCGATACACGTTAGCGGGATCACGATGATGCTGGCGTCCTGCGTTCGCGGCGACAGCCGCGGGCGCGTTGCGCCAACAACTTTTGTCTCCTAGTCTTTGTACGGGGACCAGCGGGAGCCCTGATGTCAGTGGCGTGTATCGCCGAAAACAAAGGAGATGGATGAGGTTTTTACGAGTAGCTTGAACTACTCGGGCTGGTCCTCAGTCGTTACTGCCGAGCCCGACCTCGATGGTGGCATGGAGGCTATGGCAGGATACCTACGTTGAACAGCCTCTAGCGCAGAGATGGCCTGGTAAATAGACTTTCTGGAGTAGGCCCCAACGAGGTTTGTTTTAGAAATTGGTCTTCAGTCTCCATGGGAAAGCAGTACACTGCTTCCCTTGCCTCACTCGCCTCGTTATCTTTATACGAAGCACTAGGCCAGTTTGTTCTGGTCCTGCAATCACAAGTGACCATTGGGACCACTGCAGCCATCATGGACCGTCAGACTCTGCAAGCAATAGCCTACATCAGGCCCAATTGACACATGTAAAAGAAGCCTTTACTGTCCTATAGAGTGACATGCTTGTAGGCGGCAACTTGATGCCTACCTTTGCATATATAGGGAAATATCTGCTGGGCATGGCTGTTCACTGCCCGCTGCTCACTGCTCGCTCTACGTTTTGAATAGTGTCTCGTATTGTATCGTACATTCTGATCATGGAGGCGCAATTTACAGCCTTATACCTCTTTTTGAAGAGATACCTGCTCAGGCAGACTTGCAAATAAATAAATCAACTCAAATCTGGCTCGGAATTTGATTTAATCTGGAGTCAGAAAATTCTAATTTGATTTAACTTGATTTGCCTGCTTGTCGATTTGATTTATTTGACTCATTTGACTAATTGAATATTTAGATGACCTCACTTTTATCCCAGGACGATATACACTGCGCAGCCCCTATAAGGTCCGCTTTAAGCCGTCCTCTCTGCGTAGTAACCTTCTGCCCTGCTAGATCAAAAATGCGCTCTGGCTCGGAGGACATAGCTGGCACCGAGAATAGGTCAATAGCCATCCTTGACAGCCGCGGGTACTGGCGACAACGATGAAGCCAGTACTGAATAGGGTCGTCCACTAGGCAATCTCCCGGGTCGGTCGTAGCTACCCACTCCGCATACTCGTCACGTCTGGCAGAAGTTGATGGTGCAGGCTGCGTGCTGAGCTTCCTCACCGAGGACATGAAATCGTCTAACTCCGTTGATCTCCTTGCCACGGTCGGCTGTTCGGGAATCGTATCTTGCTCGACGCAGAGGTTCCTATACTCGTGCCATAATTCTTCCACAGCCGCCTTGCCTCTAGACAGCCAATCTGGATGCTCAAGATATAATAGCTCCAACATGCCAGTATTTCACTACCGAGATCCCTAGACCAAACTTTAACAATGACAACTCCGCAATCGCAGCGTGATAGAACAGGCGAGAACTTTGCCAAAGCGACGTATCGCGTAATGAGAAGATGCGAACAACTAAGCCGTCGTTACGGCGCGGACTTTTACGTATTAGTGCGCCGACAACATTGGCACTACGACCACTGCTTAACTAAGGATTGCCATTTTCGACTCGCATTAACATGGTACGCTCGCTAAAGTCATTTTGATCGAATGCGAAGCTAATGGCTCCAGGAAATGGTCTATCTTCGAGCTATTAGACGGACGCCTAAGGATTTTAGCCCTGAAACTCGGGAAAGCGGCACTGCCAGTTCATATATTTAATGGCAACACTGCGGCCGTAGCTGCGGTATAACAGTTCTAGAATAGTAAAGTGCCATTTCGCACCTGCTTAGGTACTTATCACGAGCAGACAAAGTGCTAGAGCTGCATATTAATATCGCCTTTTATTCATTGATCTGTCTATTCATAAACTGCCCAGGGCGCCAAAGACATGATTCTGCATCGGTGCCTATACCAGCAAGACGGCTTTGATTATACCTGTTTACTAGCACAGGGCCGATCTACCGTATGGCTAGCGCTCTCCACCCAGCGTACCAATTTGAATACTTCCGGGAGAAATGGTGGAAACGGGAGGACTGGATAAAGGCCGCTGAGAGGGACCTGACCTTGTATTACAACCGGTTGGCAGCAGTCACGGTGGCCACCGAGCATGTCGACCGGGTGGGGACACCACCTCCTTCCTCACCGACAATCGACGACGAATTCGACGCTTGGGGCTATACAACAGATCGGCCACGCCGCGGCAAGAGGAGAAAGGTAGAGACAGAGTGGGAAATATGGATGAAGCAAGTGCCGTCGAAGGATGACACGAGCGTTTAGAATCCTTTAGCGTGGTAGGTGGATCAACGACATACTTGGCCTATCCTTAGCAAACTTGCTCTTAATGTTTTCAGCACGCCGGCTATGAGCGCAGAACCGGAGCGCGTGTTCTCTGACGGCAGTGAGCTCATCACTGACAAGCGCAACGGGCTTGGCGATGACACAAGGCGGAGATGATACAGAAGAATTGGATTACCTCGGAGGTCTTGCGGGAATGGCTGCCCCAAGGGTGGTTTTATACGAATTACCTAATTAGGCATCAGCTTTGGCTGATGCGCTGGTGGCCTTCTGGCTGTTCCCTTCTTTTCACCAGCACCACACTTCGGCGTTCAGCCTGTCCACTTTTCCTTTGTGCTCGACTCATTTGGCGCCTTCTATTCCTATCCTTCTTGACGCGCTAACTACGTTCATTTGTAGCTTTCTGGCTGTGCCATGTCCGGCTCGTCATTCCTGACCCGATGGTGACCATCTCGTCCTCTTGTTCATTTCTTCCTCAACCAATTGGTGCTTCTCGGCCCAACAGCTTCTTGACCAGCTAGTTGGTGGCTAGTGGCTTCCAGCCTTATCATTCCTGACGATCTAGCAGCTTTCCACTTGCTCTTTGTTCTTTGTTCGTTTGTTCTTTTTCGCCTACAACTGGTTAGCGCCTTTTGCCCAGCAAGTTGGCCTGGGGTGGCAGAGACAATTACGGCAGTTGCTGGCCGTTAATGGAGCACTCGGATTGGCAAAGGGAGAAAACTAACCCCCTAGCTTGCTCAATTGACTCGTCATACAGCCGTCGACCTGTTGGGTGTGAAAGGCCGCCAGTAGATCCGGGGTTGCCAGGCACAGTATTGAGTTGCAATTTGGCGCGAGAATAATAAAATTGGGACGGACTGGTTCCTCCGTGGAGAACCAGTGTGATGGGAGCCTGAGACACGCTGCTGCTGGTGATTGACCAAGTCCGACTGGAGAGCGCACAGGCTAGATTGCCAGTAGAGACTGTATTCGTAACTAGAGCTACTAATACGCACGGTGCCGTGACTTGGGCCATGGATTCATGGGTTCAATGGTTGTACCCTCAAAGGATCACCCGCTATGCCAATCAAACTGCTTCCAAAAGAAAACGCAAACCCTTGCTACCCTATAAAACACCGTTAGCATAGCCCTCGATCCACGGTCCGGCCACATACCTTGTAAGGCAATGGGATGAAGTAATCCGACGCCATCTGACAATCTCTTGGCGTCGTTTCGAAAATCTTCAACACACCCACGTCACCCTCGCGCCTGTCGCCCGTCTCGTCTCCGCCCACCACGCCCGCGCTGCCCCAGCGCCGAAAGAGCTTGGCCAGCATGAGGTGCAGCTCGGCCTGCGCGAGCGCCTGGCCGAGGCAGACGCGCGTGCCGCCGCCAAACATGATCAGGTACCCGTCCAGCCGCTCGTCCTCGGCGAGCCAGCGCTCGGGGTGGAAACCGAGCGGGTCGCTGAAGATGGTCTCGTCCATGATGGTGCGGTACGGGCTCATGCTGACGATGGTGCCGGCCGGTATGTGGTACGACTTGCCGGTGTTGGGATCGGCCACGTCAAACGACTCGTCGGGCGCGATGCGGGACAGGCGGCCGCTCGTGCCGATGCCGTGGCGCAGGGCCTCCTTGACGACGGCGCGCAGGTACGGCAGGCTCTCGAGCTGTGCAAGGGGGATGATTTGGTCGACATTGGGAATCGCCGCAAAGAGCTCGTCGCGTAGCTTCTT
>NW_007930879.1:68115-73505 GCF_000280675.1 Beauveria bassiana ARSEF 2860
AATATCTAGAATCGCCATGATGATGGCAGGAATGTTTAACTGCTGTTTACTCTCTTGGCACCACCAGTGCACCGCGCTGTGAATGTGAAAAACGGCAATGCTGCAGCTTTAAATAAACAAATAAAGCAACTGGATCATGGCCCGAGCCTTGCAGCTGGCAGGTCCCGGGGGCCATTTGCCATTTGTCCCCTGCGACTGCGGCCTGCTGCCTCCTGCAGACTTGTGTTCAGCCTTGACATCCCACATCCTGCATCGCCTGCATCTGGCAACGTTCATCATCACCGTCTTGTCTTGTGCCAACCCTTGTCCGCCTGCGCCTTCATTAGCCGTCCGACCTATCGGATCAGTCCAATCTACCAGCATGATGACAGCACATTTGCTGGGAGGACATTTCTTCTATATATCCTTGCCACCCGCGCCCCCCGCGCCCCCAAAATGCCACCGTCCCCAAGAGTTTCCCTTCTTAGGTACTTCGCTCGATGTACCTTTTGTATGACTCCAACAGACCAATCCCCAGGCCAACGTGTGCGCGAGGCTACCGCTGGAGATGAAATCAATTGTCAGTCAAGTCAGGCTTAGCATACCACCCTGTTTTACGTAGTGCGCTAGTGTACGGATAGGGCGCTGAGCTCAATTGGACCGACGCAGCAAGCATGGACGGCCAGAGCCCGCACGATAAAATGGACGACGACAAAAAAGGGCGAGTAGAAAGCGCCAACTCGGCAAGAAGTTTGCTAACACGAACCCCCTCAAAAAAAAAAAAAAAGGAATAACTAACTAAATATGTACGAGCCGCGAGATGACTACACTTTCATGGCCTCTGCATTGCCATGAAATGGGCACTAGAAGAAATATATATCTAATTAGAAAGCAATATATACCTAGGTTTGGCAAAGATGGCTCAGGGAGGACGCTCCCCGTCCTGCGGCCCATTCGAGATTTTCTTGAGATGTCTTGCACACAGACAGCGGGTCCCGGTGGCTAGTCTCTAGAGCTTGTCAAGTCCCCGCCCACAGCAGCTTTGCTCTGCCTTTTGCCGTTGTCTCGTTTCTCATGCTGGTATTATTGATGCGCACGGATAGCTGGCTAGCTGCGGGTTTGGCATATAGCGGCACCTCCGATACCGGCTCATCAACAAACTGTAATTGGCCATGGTAGTAGAGACTCTCTTGACCATCTTTGTGACAAAATATCGTATGTTTCTTCTTGTGACTTATTTTTGTAGCTTGTTCTATCTGGTATCTTTTTAATACTTCAAATTGATCCCCTTGCGGTATAAACAACGCATGCCGCCGCACGAGGAGACAAGGTGGCATTTCGTGTTGGGCCTTGCTCGATGTCCTATGCGCAACCCGGACGTTACGCTGTCTGCTCGGCTCGTCGTAGGGATAAGCGACTATACCGTTGTCTCGGTAAAAGGAAAAGATTGCTTTCTTGTGGATTGCGCTGAAAGCTGGGGTGAGCATGCAGTCCATGACACGGGAGCGGTAACTAAAGTCAACATTGCTCTTGAGACCCCTGCCGTCTCTCCCTGTTCCCTCGCTGATGTGTCTCCTCTCTCAATTTTCGGTGTCGAAGCAACCATCGCGGAGTAAGGGACAAATGCAGACACTGACACATGCAGCTGCATGACCATGTCTATATCATGGGCTACTCCACAATGCCGTCTGCTTGCCAAGTGGGTCATGCAAATCACTACCTAACACATCCCCGGCAGACCCCAACGCACACGTGTAATAGTTAAAGCTGTATTCTAACACCCGGCCTTGTGAGAGGTCAGTTTTGTGCTTCCGTACCATCTTAGCGCCCTCGTTAGGAGGACCCAAAATCGTGGTGGGGTCCCTTGGTTGTCAAATATGTCATTGTTCGAATGAAAGTGGGAGCTTTTCTTAACCTGGAGATAAGTTTGATGTGTCAAGGCTTTAAAAAAAAAATAGCAAAATGCGGATAACATATCATTTCTTTATCAGTGCTATAACAGTATAGCACGAACACCAATTGCACCGCCTCGGCGGCACGAGTACATGGACGCCCCTTATTGCCAGTGCCGCAAGCCAGACATACCTAGTATAACATCACCATTGATCTCCAGCCAACTTGAGGTGCTGCTTCTTCTCGACCCTATCATTAGCTTTGCTGTTGCTGCGGCTTAAAGGTTAGGCCGTCCGACCTTCCAAATATGCCTGCATTATGTTAACATGGACCGTGTCTCAACATCTCGATTGAGGCTTGACTTACATGTTGAAGTATGTATGAAACTGTCGATTGCAGCTTTCTCGCTTTACCCGTGCCTGAAGCTCCTGAATGGCAGACAGTCATACAGCATATTTTTCACCAAGGGGGCTAGACTCATTGCCTCTATGCCTTCAATCAAGCAAATATTGAACCAATTGGCCACCAACCTCTCGCGCGTATCAGCGCACCCGGGCTAACACCACAGCGAATCATCGTCTCCTCAAAATCGATGTAACCCGCAATTTCTACCATACGCTGCGCCTTTGGTCTGGGATATCTATTGAAAATCATACATCCCCTCCAAGACAAACTGAAGGGAGACATATGGTTTTCGATCAGGAAGGGGTGTCGTTAGCAGTTCTGTCGTCGACAAAATTTTCCGTTGCATTTTCCAGTCCACTTCGGCAGCACGTCCTTCTGCTGAGGAAATGAGGGGGTGGTCCTCCTCCCGCCTCTCACATTCTTTTTTCAACCCATCGAATGGGGAGGGGGTCGCTCTACTGAGGGGTCGATGAAAGACGCTAAACTAGTCAGCTTCACACCCGTCGATGTGCGCAAGCCGACGACACTCTGGCGACACGCTAGCGAGACCATAGCACATACCCAATACTGTTGCGACAGGCTGACGGCAGGCTGACGGCAAGCTGTCATGCAGCCAGCGACGGACAATCTCGTCCGTGTGCAATGGCAAATAGGTCACTAGCTTCTTCGCAGCCTCAATTTGCATCCCGCACCCCGCACCACCATTAGATACAAGAATGACAGTACCAGTATCCTACCGTTAAGTGCAAAATGTACTACTTCATTTCGGTCAGTGTGGCACGATCCGGTCGTTTGGAGACCGTTCCTGTAGGCGAGATTGTGGGGTTGATAAGGCTGCGTTGTAGCATTCTACGAATTCCCACCGCATCTTCGCCGCCGTCGTGACAGTGTAGCCAGGAACAGCAGCTCTGTCCCTTCTGTCCGGGGACTACTCTTTGTCCTGAGATCACACCGCCAGCATTGTCAAGGGACACTGGTATTGTGCGGTTACGCCAACACTATCCAGGGACGGTACCCTTCCTATCCCGAAACAACGGCTGGAATAGTTCCATAGTATGATGGATTATCAACTCGCCAATGGAAGAAAATGGCATGCGTATGACCTCCCCGTGCCACATGCCATGCCAAGTTCTTGAAAGAGGCCACCAATTGCCACGAGCTGTGACTAACCCTCAACTTTCGTTACATCGGCGCAGTCATCGTGTCAGGCATACATGCAGCCCACATCTGCGATCGCGGTATAGTGGACTACTTTGGTGCGTCGCCGATATTACCTAACCGGTTAGGTGCTTTTTGAAACGCCACCCTGGATGCTGTCGATCCCTAGAATCTACCAGGGCCTTCAACCAGCAGAACACATTGTTCGCCCTAAAATGTGTTCAATCATTACGCGCATGCTGGAGCAAACCGGCTAGTATGTTGGATTTGGTCCAGCTCCGCCTACATAATTCACCAAAGTGAATCTTACTCGCGCACTGTTTTTGCATGGTCCTACTGGGGAGCAGGTCGCCTGTGCTTAGAGCAGAAACGGCACAGAAGCTGAACAACACATATTATACAAGAACTGGGATCTGCTGTATCAAATCGATACTTCGGCCTAAACATGATGCAAGCATCAACTTGCTGCAGCGTTGAGCAGAAACTGGCGCTGCCAAATTCAAGGTACGCTCTCAGATAGACACGGTCTCAAACTCTCGAACAACGAGCCTGTCGAGTGCGCTTGCCAGTCCACATGCGTCCGACGTCTGGTTGGCCGCTTCCTCCACATGCAAGCCCTCATTACCATGCGCGGTTCCGAAGAAGCTTCCTAGGTCATGGCCAGCAAGGCGCTAACTGGTCAGAACGCATGACGAACTACCTACAAAATGACTTACTCCGCGCTCGTCTCTTGCATCGATTTTCATTTTCTCTTTGGCGCAAGTTTTGATTAGGCGAGTCGGCGAGTAACCTCGCGAGCGAAGTCGATGGCAAATGCTGGAAACTACCGCAGCAACTCATGCCAGCCCGACAAGGTAGTTATATCCTCAGCTGCGCAAGCCGCAAATTGCGCCACGAGCTGGCGTATCGCATGGCCCTCAGTAGCACGATTGTCATACATATGTTGAACTAGTCTTTCGAATGTCCGCATGAACGTATGGACCGAGATAACCCAGTGAGCCAATCTTTTCACCAGATTTTTACAAGCCAATTCCATCAATGGCAGAATAGCATACCGTTGAGCAAATGGCCACACCCTAGCATGGCCAATGAGGTCATTCCCGCCACTTAAACCCTGACTCGGAACCTGGAAGCGCCTTTGCTGCCCTTGTGCTGGGAACCCGACGTGGCTGCTCTCGCCGTCAATGAATTTGACAATGGCGTCCATTTTCTTCTGGCTAGCTCTTTTGAGATCACAAGAACACGAAGGGGGGCTAAATTTGCGCTTAGATGGAACTTGAACGCCCCCTGCTTGTTCTGCTTACAGAGGTCGCAGCAGGCATTGCGATCAGCCCAGCCAGCAGCCGCGGCTATGTACGATGCACAGGAATAGGGCAAACTGAGAGTCTCCTTGCCAATGCGGAAGGGCTCAAATATCGGGCTTTCGTTGCTTTCGGTAGCGTGGATATTGCATGCAAAGCGAGTTGGTTTCGCGCGTTCCCCGCTGTCTCCCGCCATAACAGTGTTTTCAGTTGCACTAGCGTCTTCTGGAGCGAACCCTTCGTACCAGCATACGCAAACTGGCAGAAACGCAAGAATACACCCTCGTCGACGTCCTGTAATTCCACACAATTATATAGTTCTGTCTTCTTTTCTACCAAAGCATACAGCGAGGCAGACGCACGCAATACAACGCCCAGATGCATGTTCACCTCTGTTCTGGAACTTGTGATGGAAAATTTAACATGTGGTTGAGTCAGAATTCTGTGCTGTGGCGTTAGTGAGGGACGGTGCCTGTGAACGTGGCTCTTACAGCTTCAAATCCTCTGGCTTGATATTTTGAAGGCCATATTGGCCGTGGATAGCATTAGAGGATGAGGACATGTCGCGACTCATTTGATGCCATATAGTAGGGAAGTACTTGGCAATGCCGTGCCTTTTATTATTGTGCTAATGCCAACGTTGTGATGGATCTT
>NW_007930879.1:73605-77557 GCF_000280675.1 Beauveria bassiana ARSEF 2860
TAGCTCGGGAAGTCTGGCGGTGTCGCCGCTGCAGCACAGCGCTGTGGAAAGAGGTTGCTTCGCGTCTTATCAGTCCTGTAGCATTTTCATCATCATTTAATAGTCGAGATCGGGACAGAGTGCTGAAAAGAGACTGCTTCACGTATTACCAGTACTGCAGCATTTACATCACCGTTTACCAGTCGAGTCAGGGAAAGACTGATGAAAAGAGGCCGGCTTTACTAGTCCTGCAGCATTTACATCACTGTTTACTAGTCAAGACATGGAGAGAGTGCTGGAAAGAGGCCGACTTTACCAGTCCAGCAGCATTTCCGTTAACCCTTGCGTCGCGGAACGCACAGAGCCATCGGTTCTGTGATTACGCAAATGCGCAGCGGCAAGATTGGTCTCAATGCGTACCTCCACGCCATCAACAAAGCGGACACCGATAAATGCCAGTGCGGCTATGGACCTCAAACCGTACGACACATCCTGCTCGAATGCAGAAACTGGACAGAAGAACGACAGAAAATGTGGGCAGGCAAACACCCTTGCGTTGACATCAAGCGCATTCTCTGTAGCTCGTCAATGGCAGCGCAGGCAGCAAAAATGATCTTGAGGACGGGACTGCTAGGACAATTTCGAGCAGTTCCGTCCACCGTACTTGAATATACAGCGTAGACGAGTGATTTTGGTTATACAGAAGTTGAGGAGGGCCAGGAGAGGCCTGACAAGTTCAAAGACACAGAACAGATAAAATAGCTGTAAGCAAAGGGCAACCATGGATCCCGTCGATTGACAGGGAAGAGTCTCCCTCGCAGGAACAGCTTGGCAGGCGTAGTCTCCCTGCAAGAGAGGCCGATCCCCCGGATTGTGGGAGCAATTTGTGTATAGTTGCACGCTGCATAGCTGCTAGAAGGCGGCTGGGACAGTCTATGAATTAATAAATAAATAAATAAATAAACATTTCCGTCACTGTTTACTAGTCAAGACAGGGACCGCGTGCTGAAAAGAGGCCGACTTTACCGGTCCAGCAACATTTACATCACTGTTCACTAGTCAAGACAGGGACAGAGTGCTGGAAAGGGACCGTCTATTATCAGTACTGCAACCTCCAGCACTGTTTACTAGTCAAGACCCGGGCAGATTTCAGAAAAAGAGACCCTCTCTTACTATTATTGCCGCATTTTCAGCTCTGTTTAGAAGTCTTCAGCGGATAGAGTGCTGGAAAAAAACTGCTGCTTACGGGTAATCCTCTGACTATTCACTGTCGTCGCAGCGCTGGCCAACGATTGACTAGTAAGTTTGCTTCTGAACAGAAAAAATCTGATAATCGGTAGGATTTCTTCATATCGGTAAGCATTTCGGTGTAATCACCAGGATCAACTCCCTACAAAGTGTCCCTGACGTCTACTGGCACTAGCAGCCACTGCCACTTAAAATAACCGATTACGGGTAATTATAGCTGAATTGGTACGATTAGCCTGTACTGACAACCACTAACCAGCACAAACAGACAGCCACTGACTAGCGCCAGCACTTACTTGCATTGACAGCCGCTCTCCCACCCGACTAGCTTCATGTGCTGGTTTGAAGACGTCCCTCCTAAAAGCAAACTGTTCAACTTCCCCAGATGAGTACCCTTGTCCTTGGTGCAGTATCCCAATTTCCCCTTTCCAACCTCTTACGGTCGCAGAGTTTGAGTGATCGCTTTATCATTTCAGCTATATCATTTAAAAGTGTAATGTAGGCAGAGATTATAGCTTGCCAGGCCTTTTGTATTTCTCCATCACGAAGCCTCTGCCCTCGCCGCGCAGTATCGCCGTTAGATTTATCAATTGGCAAGGCTGCCTTTCCGAGTTTCAAGGCAAAAATCTTTGGGCGTCCGCCTAATAGCTCGAGTTTAGACCGTTTCCTGGACCAATCATCGTCACATTCGATCAAAATGACCTTAGAAAAGAAAAGTCTGGCGTACCATGTTGATGCGAGTCGGACAATGGCAATCCTTAGTTGAGCAGTAGTCATAGTGCCGATGTTGTCGGCGCACTAATACGTAAAAGTCGGCGCCGTACCGACGGCTTAGTTGATCGCATCTTCTTATTGAGTGATACGTCGCTCTGGCAAAATTCTCACCTGTTCTATCACGCTGCGATTGCGGAGTTGTCATTGTTAAAGTTTGCTTAGGAATCTCGGCTGTGAAACGCTGACATGCTGGAGCTATTACATCTTGTTTGATGTAAGTCTAGTTCTGAGCTCTGTCCCTATTTCGATCGCTGGCACGCTCGAAGCTGGGTGATGAGAAACGCTACCACCAGCAGAGAACAGTTTTGGTGCCACAAGCACCATGAAGCAGACGAGGACAGGTTCAATAAGTCACGATCTGACTTGACACTCTTCCCGCAGTTTGCTGGCCGCCTGCGCAAGCATCACGAGTGTAGAACACGCAACGATGCGTTTGCTGCTTTGAGTTTTAACACTAGCTGTCTCCTGTTTTCTGGATCCACCAGGGTCTGTTCGCTGTTCCCAGCCCAAGTCCACGTTGGCTGCCGCTGGAGGGGTAGGCTTGTGCCTGCGCCACCATCATCCGACCTTAGCTGGTGCTATCGATGGATGAAAATTGAATGAAGGTGGCAGGGCTCGGAGACAGAAAACGACCTGCGAACTATGATGCGGGTTCATGCGAGCAGATGACGTTTTTGAGGCCCGTATATCTCGGCTCGCGAAGCAAAAGTATTAATATCTCGATGATCTCCCATGCCTTTTCTGGAATTGCTATGCTAAACTTACCAGAGCGTTTCTCACTATAGTGGGAGTGTATGTCGCCGTCATGCAAATGGCCAGCGGCCAAGCGTCGCTGCATACCAAAAGCCTTGCGCGAAACCTAGTCAGGGAAGACGCAGTCATTCTTTTCAACCCGCCGCCACGAGGTGTACCAGTTTTGGGCATCTCTACTTGCCTCCACAACTTTGCGTAAAGGTGCTCCGAGCAAACGTGTATTAAAGGCCCTATTGCTCTTAGAGAGACGACTGAAACGCAGCCGCTCCCGCCGCGAATTTTCCAGGCTCATTAACATTCGAGTGGCCCAACTGATACCGCAGCTCAAGGATGCCATCAAAGAGGAAACAAGAAGCAAGAAGCTGCGTACCGCAAAGGGCAGGGGAGTTACCACTATCGCTATTGACTTACATCAAGCATCATTGTCAACAACGAGGAAAAACGTGCAATCGCTTTGGCGCATATCGAATCGGTGGAATATCCTCTCAAACGGCTCGCCTATGTTATCGATAATGTTCGCCAACAAGGCGGAGAAACTGATGTCAGTACTTGATTTCCCAATTATATCGTAAGGCTAACGTTTCTTCAGTCAAGACTTTTCCGTGACTCTAGGCACACTCAAAACTCTGGCAGAGGATGTGAATGCTATGGTGCTAGACAGCCTAGCAAGAGAATCACCGCACCTAGAACGTGCTATTAAACTGTCGACCGCAGAAACTCCCACAGCCGAGAACGTGACAGAGCTATTAAGACAACTCGACATCACAAGAGACAGCTAAATAATTTCTTTGTACTTTCTACTGCGGCAAAGATATCCAAGGCACTTTTCATCACCAGGTAAACTCCGGCTAATATGGGAAGTGGAAACGTGCGCAGGGCGTTTCGCACAGTGAGCGCTGGGACTGTGGGTGGATCTTCGGCGGTTTGCATTTATGTTTCATAGAGGTTCTATAGGGGGATGAATCGAATAAAGATGCATAGTTAGGGGATGCGAACCAGAAAATGACCCTATAGAAAATTAACGGATGTGTATTTTAGAGATGAGTGTTTTGTGGATGGGCATTTGGTGGATGTCTATCCACTGGATGACATCTAGCAGATGGGCATTACGTAGGGCCGTCGAAGTACCCAAGTCAGGCTGTCCCTCACTGTGGACGACTGGCTGGGGGGTCACCCTGCACGCCACTGCGGCGTGCTT
>NW_007930879.1:77657-93850 GCF_000280675.1 Beauveria bassiana ARSEF 2860
TTGGGCAGACGGAAGGGCAGAATTAAAGGCAAACTCAAAGGCGGATTCCAAGGCCGGCACATTCGTTGACACCCCACCTGCACATTCAGGAGGCTGGCATGCATTCACAGCCTCATATTTAATGGCTACGTAAACTTTTGCTATATGTACATGATGCAGCATGGCTTGACGAATATAAAACAAATGAAATCGCAGCCTCTTATCACACAGTCGTCATTTTCCCATGCATTTTACGATTCGCCCGTCAAAATGGTGCTGATAAGTTCATATCTTCAGGATTTATCACCATGGATAGAGCTGAAATAGAAATGGTTTCAAGCAACAGAAAGCTGCTCGGGCAAAGATCCATCTGTGCTGATTACTTCCAAGCCAGGACTCAAGATGATCACAGTGAATGTATTTTTCGCTGCATTCGACGGGGGGGAGAATTTTACGCCACTGATATACCTGTCGGTGAAAACGAAGCAGCGCTGGGGCTTGATGTCCTAGAAAAATCATCGCGGCCGTGGTGGAAGAAATTTTCGCTATATTCCGCTGTAACAGTTCAGCAAGTTCATGTATTAATGCTTCAGTAGATGCGTTTTATGAGTATCGAACTGGCTGGAATCAGCGTCTGTATTGTGCCCCTCGACTACACTGACGACATGCAAGACCTGAATCAGGCCATCAAGAGAGAACTACAGGATGTCGAACGGGGATGTTGCGGCATAGATATAGAGGGTAATGCTGAAGAGTGCCTTGGTTGTCCGAACGAGGCCTATGATGAGGATGCCCACCCTTATTGCAAGATTCAGCAATCTCGAAAACTTCGGCGAATGCATACCGAATACAAGTGGCTTCCATCCACTCTAAAATACTGGTGGCATAATGGCATTGATGCCAGGGGTTTGCGGTTTTTACGCACCGCGGGATTCGTATATTCTTACGAGTGAGTTCCAATTTCATGCCACAACAATTTTGGTCAGTTGATAATCTCGGCCTCAGAGAATTACAATACGACAAATTCAACGACGCTACCTCTCCATACGGGAGATCAATTTCCGCAGTTCTTTTGGTCGAGGGTTGGAATGTACGATATATTCTCGTACTCACCGGCCTAACGATTCTGGGCAGCGCGTGTGTTATTGCAATCATGGCTGCTCGGACTGGCAGTATTGAAAATGCGCTAACGGCTGGGAGCTATGCCTGTGGACTTGGTGGTACACTGATTGCGGTTCTCACTCTGCTAAGTGCTTTACTTCGATAGCGTCATACCTCAGCATATAGACGAAAATGGTAAGCGGCGTGGCTATTGATTAACTTGCTTCTGTGTCAAGGGCGGTGACGGGAGCCTTCAGGTTTGAGTTTTTCATTGAAAGCTTTCCCTTGCCGGCTCAAGTTCACGTGTGACTTTGTACGTTTTCTGTGCAGAAACACCCACCCCTTTTTTTCCTTGTCAACGTCGGCATAAGCGCCGGAGTCAACATATGATATAACATCACAATTTTTCAACTAGGCAGCATGGAGAACTTTGGCCCAGCGGTCAAGCTCTATCCTATGCATGATCCGTGGCATGCATGGAATCTACTGCATTGCTCCGAGTAGTCAGGAACCGGTCAAGACCCCGTTATTTGACTGGCAGCCCGAAAGCCAATTCGTCCATTTGACCGACGCGGTCGGTCAAATCACTACCAAGTAACGTGCCAACTGTTACCATGCTCAACTTGGATTTTCGACTCGGCGATTCATCACCAGACCAATTCAGCCCACCTTCGCGTTGATGGCATGCGGCAGTCAAGCTTTCCCCACTGAACACAAACGTCCCGTACACAAAAGAAACGCCAGCAGCTCAAAGTATACTTAGGTCTGCGAAAGTAGCAATATACCGCCAGCCGATTCTTTGTCAACCCTCTTCAACACTGAGCAGCTCCTAAGAATGCATTGAGGGATGTTTTAGCTGAACTAAGACGAGATTCTGCACCAGAAGCATGCATTGACTTAAACAAAGAACCCCAATTAAACGCATTGGTCTCCTACATCACGCCTCACGTTGTTTGGATCGTCCCAGTATCACCCCGCCATTTAAGGCAATAGCGGCCCCGGCTGCCTAGACAGCCGTGTTTACGGCCGCGATACCATAGCCCCCTGCCGCTGCGCTCTGTAGCGTTACGAAAACACTACCGCCAACTACATTGCCGATGCCACTTTGCACAGCCGCCGCTACAGATCCTAAGATCTCTATTATTTTCATCGACTTAAGCATATTCGTCTAAAATATTAACTCTTACCTATAGCGACCCCATTAGCCGTAAAACCAGCCACGCTAAGAATTAGAGCCGTAAAAAGGCTAGGTGCCTTCATACGACAGCGTATTTCCATACGCTGTCGTATGAAGGCACACCTCCTAGTTTCAAACGCCCTCTTATGAAGGTAAAACTCCTATTTTCATACGCTTACTGACTGGTGAAAGTTACCCCTGTACTCGACCGCACCTACTGACTGGTGAAAGTTACCCCCTGTACTCGACCGCACCTACTGACTGGTGAAAGTTACTTTTACGGGCACAAAGGCAGAAAGCCATGTGCAGGCGATACGGGGAATCCAGCACAACCGCTTTGTCAACGCTCACCTCTTTTTTGCCATAGATGATGGATACCTCGTTTCCTTCGAGTTCATGCCTATGGCATTGTGCGAAGTTGCAGGTAATCCTCTTCTGAATGACCTGCGACTGGCATCAATATTGGGACAGATGAGCTGTGTTCAAACGCGTATCAGTGTCGCCGTCTAAAGCGCCGCAGATTGTCGATGGACTATTATATCTCGAGCAGAAATCCCTAGAACATTCGCAACTCACTTGTTCTAATATCTTAATCGATACCCTCGGCAACGTCAAGCTATGTATATACGCCTATAGACTGCAACCCATTCCCCGCTGACTGTTGGCCACGGGGCCAAGAACACATTCGAAGCTCAACAGCAGCGTGCCCGCATGCGAAGGCTGTCGGGGAAATCATTATGTACCTTTCACATGGGCAGGCGAACGAATCTGGCAATGTCGGGCTGGACGATCCCGGACGGTTCCCGCTGGCCTTCGAGTTTCTTTCTGCGACGCAGAGAACTTCTAAGATAGTCTCAATCGCACAAGTAAGTCGCCCTGATGTCGTGCAATGGCTCATTACGGCGCTGACCATGACAGGAGCCTTTATTGAAAGAACTTCCCTGGCACAAGACAAGGCTCGCAGGACTAGTCACTTTGACAAGCACGAGGATTGGCAGCGGATATAGTTTCCCCACAAAAGAATAGAACGGTCACTGGCTCATGGCAGAACGCCTAGCATTGACAAACAGAAAACAAATACGCAAGACAATGTCCGCAAGAGGTATTTCACCGGAATAAGCTGTGGCTCTGTCGCCGAATTTTACTTCATTTATATTCTCTGATTTGATGTAGATTTATATGCGGAGATTCTACGTAGACAGGTAAGTATGGCAGTCACTGGCTGCATGGTCGACGTACATATTCTCCATCAAGCTTGTCTTCGTCGAGCGCCTCGTTCAACAATTTCTGAGCGGCGATTCCGACGTCTCGGAAAGGTCAGCACGCGCATATCACATCCATCTTACAATTTCTCACCTCTCCTCTCTATCTGCCATACTAGATGAATCCTGCGCGTTGAAGTCGCGCGACCGTTTTGATTGTGAATCAGCTTCCGCAGATACGGCAAGTGCGCGGCAATGCTAATTCCGGTGGCCAGCATAACGACATTTTCATATAAATAGACTGGTAGCTGCTTTCCATGCGGACCGCTGAACATTGCCCTGCGTGTGGTCGGGCCGTGGTCCTATAGAGCGAACAGATTTTTGGTGAAGCCGCCGCGAGGCTCGATAAACAGGTCGAGATGCTTCTGCGGCTTTTCGGACCAAGATATCACAGTAAAAGGATGTGTCTATGCGGCCGACCCCAGACTGGCCCACGGAACCCAAAGGCTTATGTACTGTCCAGCTCTGACCTTCAGCGGCCTAGACAACTGCAGGCTTACTTTGATTGCGTCATTGTCGTATGTTATTCGTGCCGTAGAGAGCCCTGACCTATTCCGATACGAGATGCTGGCGAGCCAGAAGATAGAGATTGTAGAGAATAGAGCTCCGCCAATGCACAGGTACAAGTGCGGAAACAGATCGGCGGATGAGGCATGCCGCCAAAGACCGTACACGAAGGCGAACGAAAGTATCTGGTGGATGCGCAGGGCGGCTTCGTACGAGACGCTTCGCAGTGCCAAAGTAGAAGGCTGAAAAGGGGTACCTTCCTTCAGGAAAAGCTCACTTGGTACTATAAATTGCGATATCGACCCACGACAAGAGATGTTGAGCAGCAATCAAATGGTCGCTCAAACGAGAAGTCAGACGGCAGGCAATCAGCAGACGAAAACCAAAGAACAGAAGACAAAGCAGCGAGAGAATTATAGTATTCCGAAAAAAGGAGATTCTGACAGAACATCGAAAACCTTAAGAGAAAACCTTGAATGCCGCAGCGGACGCGTACGAAAAGGCAGGTGATGGCAAGAAAGCGAAAATGCAGAATCAATTGAATGTTCGTCAACCCATGACCAAGCCGGAGGCCATGGACGAGGATGATGAGGAGCCGGCAGGAGAGCAAAACGTGAAGAAAGAGTCTGAAGAGGGCAGCATGTTCGTGTCACCAATCAATAACGACCAGGATAATTCGCCAGAGAAGGGCAAAGGCTCGCCGTCAGACCCAAAGCCGTCGTCCGACAAGGAGCAATACCCAAAGCCGTCATCCGACAAGGAGCAGGACCCAAAGCCATCGTCCGACAAGGAGCAGGACCCAACGCCGTCCAGTAATAACGACCACGACAAGCCTCCACCGCCGAGGGTCGGCTTCCAAAATGGCTTAGCAAAGCCCTCAACAGAGGCAGAAGACGAACTGGACTTGGTACGAGCGAATCCCGTGCGCTCGCTCTTCCACGGCGGCGCGTCTGAAAACGTAGGCTGGAGCAGGCTCGCGTTTGGCCGTGCTTTCAATATTGAAAGATAAGGGCCACCTAACGCCGCAAGGTTCAGATTGAAGCGACATAACGACGTGATCGAGACAGAAAGTCTCGAAGATCTTTCGTACGGGATCAAAAAGCAGCGCAACGGTGGAAAGCTTTACCAGTGCGGTGACATTGTGTCAGTCCGAGGTTTTGCCTGGCAGCCTCTCAAGAATATCGACCACTACTCGTCACTTGCGCCCCGCAACTGGAAACAGGGCAACAGGACGGTACGGCCTCCGATGCGCATCATGGTGAAATGGACAGGTAAGGCTGAGACAGAGGATGAGGGACGGGAAGTGACGAGATGGGAAAAGCGTGACGCTGTGTGGAGGTGTTGGGAAGATGAGCGAGGCCATGGAGGTGCCACAGTGCAGTGCGAGGAGGATTGAGACTAGGTGAAGCCGTTATTTTGAAAAGGGAGAGTTCTATTCGCTTTGCGATTTTGTGATCGTCACTGCCGCCTATCGATGCGAGAAACCATTTCAGGAATGGCAATCGAAGCAGCGGCCGGGAAGAGACCGGTCCCCTACTCCTGGGCTGCCTCTGCTGAAACGAGAATGAGAAGCAGCCGGGCAGTGGGGAAAGCTCCGATAAGCCGTGGTCATCTCAGCATACAGACAAGCCAGAGGGGGCTGAGGCTCAGGCAGACACTACCCACTAGTCGCTGTTCAAAACTGCCACGGCTGGTTCCAATGGCAGGCGCAATAATCTGGGTATAGGCGTAGGAATCTATTTTGGTACTTGTTTTACGGATTTCTCCTGTTTAGTAAAATGGATTTTACGCGTTTTCCGTTGCACTGATCAAACTACACGGTACGTTCACATAACTGTGACGGCGGCAGCGCCGGTGGCCATCTAGCCTAGAGAATATAGATAGTTGAAGCCCGGTTACGATGGCCGCCCCTGAGTACGTAGAATCGCCTTACATTGCAGGACAGGGTTCACCGTCTACGTTGACCAGCACGTTACACTTTCACTAAAGCTCTATGTCCACGCACTGTGTAGTACCGATACTTTATTCATTGCTCTAGAGAAGAGATTTGTTCGCTACGTAGCACAATTTCTTTACGAACAGCGCCGCTAGGTAGATAGGTAGGTGGCATATCAAACCGAACATGTCGGCACTGCCGTCTCTTCGACCGTTTCTCAGAACCGCTCTCCTTTGTCCGGTTCTCAGCTAGAAAACAGTCGATAAAGTCCTCCATAACGTGATAGAATTGATCGTCAAATATCCTGAGCTGTCTAGATTTAGTTTGACAGCACACGCTTTTCATTTTGGCTCGTGACTGACTTCTTGTGCTGGTTGCATTTCGTGAAGGTAGAAGCCTGGTGGAGCCTCTTTGAAGTTGTGTTGGGACGACCGCATGCCACGCTCAGGGGCATGGATCCTCGATCAAGCGGAGTATTAAATAATCAGACTGAGTATGCAGCCTACCGAGCAGGCGGCCTAGCCCTCACGACATCGCATAGACGCGTTCCATTTATTTAACCATATTGAATCTGCTGCCCTGCGGACTGCTTTGAGTACCACCAGCTACCGACAGAAGATGGGTTGGCTTCACTGGTGGCGGGACTGCTGGCCTCAATCCACCGCTCCGCATGAGCCGCCTACATCGAACGAGAAAAAACAGATATTTTCGAACAGTATCTTCACCGGTCTACCTGGCCTCCGTCACTCATTCCCAATTAACTGGGACGTGATACAGCGACACGATGGCACGGTTTTGAAGGGTATACATAAGAAAAGCTGCCTATCACAGGCACAACGGAGCAGTGAAAATACTGTAATGTAGGTAGTTGACCATCACCGTAAGAAGATACGCTGCAGGATAGCCTAACTCTGTAAGCGGCTACAAGTAAGCCGAAAGGCCCGTATGAGCTAGAAGGTAATATACTAGCTATTGTATTCTTATAATATTTTCTTAGAATTTCTATCTAGCTGTATGCTATAGGCACAACAAGGGGTGTTATCATATTCGAGCAGTCGTGTGCATGCGATGCACACAGAAAAAGCGGAGTTGCCATGCTTCGAGAGCTAATACCCAATATGAAAAACCTACGCTGGAGTAATGCAGCCTGAAAATTGCAGGTTTCGACAGTTTGAAAAAGAAAAAAAGAAAGAGAGAAGAAAGAAAAAAAAAAGATAAGAAAAAATTGGGTCGAGCAGGTAGTCGACAGCTTGCAGTTCGCAGAAGTGACGTTATTCCTGTTTGCGAATAGGTCCAAGTTATTTGTCACTAAAATAATAAACACAGCGGCTGCCGTCCCCTGCGTGGCAGCTACAGCGCTATAAGCGCTGTGGAGATATGGAGGATGCTGGGCTAACGAGTTCATTATGACGAGGTGATGCGCTAATTACCTTTGGCTCACTCCCCGCATCGAGATCGTCAAGGAACATTGTGTTGTCAGGTTAAGTGTCTCTTTACGCGTGTGATTTGTGTCTCTTCCCCCAACTTTTTCGTAAATCCAAGTGTCGATACAGCGGGAACAAACCGCCCTCATCAGTCACTAATCGCAGTACATGGTATGCCCGACTTGCTCGAACCGTATTTCTCAATACGAACTAATCAGTAAAGTACGAAAGCGAGCGTCATTCAGCGCCTTCAGTCCCAGCCTGTAACTCCCTACTCCGGACACAGGTGCAACGGGCCTCTGACGACGAAGTTGTTATTCTCTGAGCCAAGTGCTCTGCCGTCATCGGCGCACCTAAGGATTGGCGAAAAAACCTGCGTAACAGGTGTCGAATGCTCTATGACAACAACCTTGGCCTATCAAGGCCTGGCATATGCAGCCTTCCTCATGACAACATTTACGACACTGTTTAAACTACCTACTCGTACGATGGAAGGTGTGCAAGGCGCGGATATCACAATAGTATCAAACAAAAGCCAAAGCCAGAACCCTGACTCTACGACTCCCGCTTTCCCAGCCATTTTCTTTGGCGTCGTATTTGCCATTCCTTGGTAAGCTGCGCGAGTCCCCCACCTATACCTTCGGAAGCAAGGGGAGCGGGACTATATCTCGTCGCAAGAGTTCCTTAATAACGCGTTACAGTGTCATACTCAGTGCCCAGTATTGTTTCCGCTATGCTCATAACAGAACTAGAGCAACCGTCGTAAACGGCCGACCAACACCTCTCGTGACTATGCCCAATGCTCGTCGAGAGCGCCGACAAAAGAGTCTTATGACTGTGAATGAGATCAACGGCAGATTCCCGAAGAGGAAGTATGGACATTGGGTGTCAGAGCGCGCTGGGGAGTGTCTGCCAACCGCTGATAGCTTTACCGTAACCACCGTCGTGGCGACCATTGAACAAGAAGGTCAAGTGGATGCGCATCACAAGCTCGAATCAGAGCCGCTGGAAGCTGAGCGTCAGGCCGAAGCACCTAGGGCATCCTCAAGTCCGCTGCGCGGGTCTTCAGGCTATGGTTTTAGTAACGGTGGGCACCCAGGTGCCGTCGGCCTACCCGAACGAACCAGTGAACCTGGTGATATCTGCGCGATTTGCATTGATCTGTTTCAGAACGAGAACTATATCAGAGGATTGGTGTGCGGCCATGTATTTCATGTTGTGTGCATTGACACCTGGCTGACCAGCCGCCGCGCTTGTTGCCCACTCTGCAAGGTAGCGCAGAATATGCCAATACCTCGCGATGCTGGAAGGCGCAGTTCTGCCGCAGCGAATAGCTCCAACCTCAGTGAGCACAGCAACAACAGAATTAGCCATCATATCCGCCCCCAGCCAGCATGCTTACGAGACAACAACTTAGGCTCATTCTGCCGAGCATCGTTGAGGCAAATTGGCGCAACTGGTCATGATCAATGAGCTTGGGGAGGCGGGAACAACGGAGAATATGGAGGCTTCAGGCAGCATAATGGAAGCCATTGCAGGGGTGGTGTGGAAGCATGCGAGGATATGAATGTCATGTCAGGATGCTCTGCGAAAGCAAGCGTCGCGAGCCACAATCTGTCAGCTGTTGGAGGCATCCAACGGCTTCGATATCGGCGTATGGCAACTTTAGCAGGTAATGAAACTGCGGAAGTTCGACCTGGCGAGACGCAATATTAGCATAAGCCAATCAATGGACCAATGCCGCCTTGAACTGCCCCGATGGAAGCTGGATACACGCTGGTTTGATAAGCGCTTGCTCGATTGCTGCATTGGTTGGTGTCGCGCCTAGAAATTTAAGCCTGCGCTACTTCTGGATAGAGCCACTTCGGTCCAAATTATGCCTGTCTATCAAGTGGCGGATTTCGGAGTCAGATCCACCGATGATTGCGTACAATGCGGCATGGTAGACCTTTTTGGAGATGCACAGCTTATACAGCCAATAAACCGTCCCAGATGAGTTGTGCTTGGATTCTAGAGCCGTAGTTCCACGTCCGTGACAGGATATCAAGGCCATCATAGTCGACGTCTTCACCCACGGAGGCCTCACCGTGGAGGTGGTAGCTTGTGGAATTATCTGCAGGGACATGAAAGCAATGAAGAGCCTGAACCAGAAAAGGTGCATGTAGATACAATTGACGAGTCCTGGTCGGAATTCATTATCGTGCAGGGAGTTTATTTAGGAGACGATAGTTTGCTAGTTTACAGGTATGTATTACGCGTCGAAGTGTCGCGAAATAGGGTGTGCCATAACTCCGTTTTGTGCGCACTGTCCCATGACGCAGGCGGTTCAGGCGGTCCATTACCCACGAACTGGACCGCCCGGTCCACCGAAAATACTGGACTGGACTGACTAGTAGGCGGGTGGTCCATTCGGTCTACCCATTTGGACCGCATTTCTGGAACACTGATGCTAGGCTCGTTCGGCTAATTCGGCCGCAGCAAGCAGAAATCTAAGGAAATTTGTCCAACAGCAACGAGCACAGGTCAGGCCAATTGGGGAGAGGGGGAAGCTCGTCGTTGCAACAATGGCACAACAGGCGGAGCTATGAGAAGTCAGCACTCTTATGGTTGGAGAATGTAGGTGGCCTTACTAGGATGCCTAAGTTTTGTCCATAAAATTTCTTTTCCATCTAATTCGTAGGAGCAGTGAAATTTGAATTAGACAGGTTGATCTCCAGCATGTCTTGCTCCAATCGGCAGAAGTAGTCCTTCTATCAGAGGCTGGATGTGCCAGCATTTAGGCTGCGGGGTAGCCTGCCAGACGTGAACAGGTAACAGCGACCCTGCACCCCTATAGTCATAGCAAGGCGTCGGTCCTCTTGGCGTTGCCAGCAGCTGCACCGCTGCTGCACCGCTGCTGCCGCGCCGTTACTGTGAGAATTTCTCTATACAGAAATCTCATCGCTGCGGGCAGAGCGATTCTGAACGCCGCTGTTGCGATCAGAGCCACCAGGAGACGACTTAATAAAGTAGTCGCCAAACACGCGCTGCTCGAGGTTCTGGTCCTGAACTCCGAGGCCTTGCTTCGCCGCAAGACGGCGGAAATAGATGCGCTTGGCCCACTTCCAAGCTTCGATACCAAGGAAGAAGAGCAAGGCCTCGACAAAAACGATGCCCCACTCCCAGGTGATAGGAGCGTGCTTCAACACGACGTCGTTGATGACGGGGATGTAGATGAGCGGGAACATGGTGACGAATCCAGCAATGATGGCCCAGAACAGGAACTGATTACGCCAGGCATCAATGATCCATTGGCTGAAGTATCGTTTACTGCCGGGCTGCATGCGGAAGAAGGAACGACGCATGTTGACCATTTCCCAGGCGAGGAAGAGAGCAAACCAGGTCAAGCAGGCGAATGTAGTGGCACGAGCACGGAAGACCACCTCGCAGCCTTCACGCTTCTCATTGCAGTTGGGACCGATATCGGCGGCACCATTGCCAAAGCCGTAGAGCACGAGGACGAAAGAAGACAGGCAAAGTGCAGACATCCAGAGGCCGTAAACCACCATATCAACCAGAAGTTCCGGTGTGAACACGCCTTGTTTGAGCTTAGAACACTATAAGCAGCTGTTCACGTCATTGTTGTGAAATATGACCCACTTACGTTTTGGGGAGGTCGTTGCATGATATCAGGGGCAGCAATCTCAAAACCAAGGCCCATATCAGGCATACCAGAAGTAATCATGATGATCCATAGAATCTGAACAGGAGCAAGAGGGAAGATGGAAACGCCGCGGGCATCCTTGAAGGCGAGACCAATGAGAAGCGTGCAGGCCTGGGCAATGTTCTCGGCCAAGACGTGGAGGATGAACTTTTGGATGTTGTCAAACATGCGGCGTCCTTCCTCAACAGCGTTGAGGATAGAGGCAAAGTTGTCATCGGTCAGAACAATGTCGGAGGCTTCCTTGGCGACGTCAGAGCCGGCTTGGCCCATGGCAATACCGACGTCGGCACGCTTCAAACTGGGCGAGTCGTTGACGCCATCACCAGTCATGGCAACAAAGGCCTTGCGGCGATGGAGTGCTTCAATCATGCGGACCTTTGTCTGAGGAGCGCATCGGGCAACAACCAGCGGGAGCATGGGGAGATTGTCGATTTCATGGTCGGTTAGTTTGTCAAAGTCGTGCGCAGCCATGACCATGGTGCGGGCAACATCGCTGGAAACATTAGATATGCGAGTGGGCAGAATACCGACTTCGAGGGCAATTGCGCGGGCCGTCTCGGGGTGGTCACCAGTCAACATGTGGACGCTAATACCGGCCTCGTGGCACATGCGGACAGAGGAGGCGGACTCAGGCCGTGGCGGATCGTAGAGACCAATCAAGCCACGGAAGACAAGATCCTGCTCAAACAGACCACGGTCCAGCTCGGCCTCATTGTGCTCAACAATGGGGAGATCGGTTCGGCTGGCAAGGGCGAGTACACGGAGACCAAGACGGGCGAGGGACTCCATGTTCCTGAGAACGTCCTCCTTAACATCATCGGTGAATATCTTGATCTCGTCATCGACGGCATACCGGGGGCAGGTTGTGAGGACACGTTCGACGGCACCCTTAGTGAACAAATGCTGCATCTGGGATTCCTTGTGCTCAAAGATGACGGACATCTTCTTGACATCAGAGTCGAACGGAAACTCGGCGATCTCGGACCACTGGGCGTCCTTGCCCTGGGAAAGTCGGAGGCGGTTCCAGTTGAAGCGGGTGGCAAACACCTGAATGGCGATTTCGGTAGGATCTCCGCGGCCGTGCCACTCATCTTCGACCTTAGTCACGGAAGCCAAGTTGGCAAGAGAAGCGACGTTGAGGTACTCACGCAGGGTGCTGTCGTTGCCGGCCATTTCCCCGGCATTGATGGGGGTGCCTTCAGAGTCCTTGTGCTGGAAGTTAATATCCTTAGGCTGGTCCTTTCTAAAGCCAAGATCGCCGACCGTCGGGTTAAAGGGTTCGTTGGTTGCACCGACAGAGTAGGTACCACGGCCTGGGATCCAGGCCTTTTTGACAAGCATGTTACCCTGGGTGAGAGTACCAGTCTTGTCCGAGCAAATATCTATTGACAAGTTAAAACGACTGACGAGATGCTGTGGTTTGGCACGCCTACTAGAAACCGCACCGAGAGCCTCGAGGGACTTAAGGTTGCGAACAATGACGTGGCGCTGGACCATGCGCTTGGTGCCAGCGGCCATCGTGATGGTTAGGACGACAATGAGAGAGGCGGGAATCATGGACAGACCAGTGGCGACGGCATAGATGATGACTTCTTGCCTGGTATTAAACTCGTTGGCACCCAAGACGATGATAGCGCAAATTATGGCAGCTCCGAGCAAGAGCAGAGCCAGTTTTGACAGCTTCTTCTGGAGGGGAGTACCGACTTTAACACCAAGGAAGCGACCGACGGCATCACTGAACGTGAGACCCCAAGCCTGAAGCCAGCGATGGAAGCTGGTGGTGCCGTCCTCCTTGCGCTTAGGCTCGCGGCGGCGAGAAGCCTTGCCACGGAGAGCGACTGCAATCTGACCAATCTCGGTGTACATGCCAGTGGCGAAGACAACACCGCGCGCGCGGCCCTTCGTGACGGTAGAGGAGCTGTATGCAACGTTGAGACGGTCGCCGGGGCCAGTCTCCTGAGGGTACGTGGCAGTAGCCTCCTTGCGGACGGGCAAAGACTCTCCAGTAAGCAGAGCCTCGTTGGTCTCAAAATTGACGGTCTCGACCAGACGGATATCAGCGGGGATGGTGTCACCAGTCTTGAGCTCAACCATATCACCGGGAACAATATCGGCAGTGACGATGGTCTGGTTGCTCCCGTTGCGAATAGCTTGGGCGGTGGGAGAGCTGAGAGAGCGAAGGGAGTCCATGGTCTTTGCAGCTTGAAGCTCTTGAAAGAAGCCGACGACGATATTGAGGAGAATGACGGCGGTGATGACACCGCCTTCGATCCAGGACTTGATACCGAAAGAAGCGGCCATCGCGAGGATAAGGACCTGCCACGCGAGTTAGCATGATGTACATCATTGCGATGAAATTTTGAAGGCCGTTTCTGCCACTGTGTTAAGAAGCGTAGGGCAGCTCTTGTCCGTTTTCAGGGTCATTGCTCTCGCGTTGGCATGGCATGGCGCCGCTGCCGAATGCCACCTGTCACGGTTCCCAACAGCCGGAGCTTGCTTACGAACACGCACAACAAGCGGCTACCTCCCAGCGTGTCGCCAAAGCCACATTTCCGCCCTCTGCAGGAGAGTAACTGAGCGCATGGGCGGAGTGGTAGGTCGGCGTTGGGCGGCGCAGGCCAGACTGGCAGCCGAAAGTGAGAGGATTGACACCACCTGTGTTCGAAAGAAACAGAGGGATTTAAAAAAAAAAGGCAATGGGATGAGAAGTAGCTTACCAGAGTGAGGGCGTTGGCAATCTGGCCGATTAGGATCCGGAGGGTTTGCACGCCTTCCTGCTCACTAAACTCATTGCGACCGTGTTCCTCGAGCCGTCTCTTCGCCTGGTCGGGCGAGAGGCCGACTTCGATGTCGGCCTTAAGCTCGCTGACAACGTCATCGATGGAGAGAGCGTGGGCGGGCGCCGAAATGGGCTCGTTGGACTGCCCTGAGACATGGTTCTGCAACTGCAGCTGCAGAGCCTCCTTTTCCTGGCCCATTGAGAGGGATCAGTTAGGCCAAGGGACGTTGCGAAGATTTTCCTGTAGTGTTATATTGTATGTGTAAGATGCGCTATTTTTGTCGTGGTGTTGCTCGGTTCACTCTTGCCATCTGACAAGTAGAGGGAAGGTGAAGCTTCTTTCCTTTCACGCGGACGAAAGAAAGAGCAGCGCCTGGAAAGGATGTGTTAAGGATGTAAAGAGGAGGAATAAGAGGAGGGGGCGGCGCAGGGGGGCTGCGATAAAGTTTCAGGCAAGATCGTCAAAATTTTGGACATATCGAATGCTAAAGAACCTGGCAACCATACGCTGACAGTTGGCGTAGCGACTGCGACCGAGCCATAGATCCAAGAGTGTATAAGTGGGCCATGCCGTGCCACCACACGCTCGATAGCCCACGGAGGTTAGTTGAGAAGTTGCATTTGAAATGCATCCCACTCCATCCGTACTGCGCAAGCAGGAACAGGCAGTATATTTGGGCATAGCACCGAGTCAAGAAATGCGCTTCACATTGTGGTAACACGGTGGTCAATTTCGTACAGCAAGGTCTTGACCTAAAATCCTTCACATCCCCGCAGCTGAATGCGGCATGGTGCTTGGCGCCAATGCTGCTAGACCGCGAAACAAAACACTGGGTACGTAGTAACCACCACCGCTTTTCACACAAACTGAACTTTCGGTGCGCTTCGCGCAGCTTCCTCTCTCATTACAAAGTTGCAAGCCAACGATTCTCTAATTTTTTACATTCGCGACAGACTATATGGTAATTAATATACCTGATAAAACCTGTGCAAATACACCACAGCAATTCAGCGCTACGGCACCGCACAGGTCTACCAACACGCTAGCCATACCACGGTAGTACAGCGACGCTTTGCCAAACTTCCAGCGCTATGTCGGTTCACATCACAAGTACTGGTAACTCGACTCGAATTTGTGGCAGGCAACTCCGTTCCAAATTCTAGAAGCGTGTATTCGTTCATTGTTTTATCACGCCCGGTGGCTTCCAGCCAATAGGGCTCACTAGCTATGCTTAGGTACATATTGACTGTTCGCATCATCCCGTCCACTTTATGGCGATGCCGGCGTCATGCCGCTGGGAGAAGAAGAGCTGTTGCCCTCTACCTTTGCCTTGGATACTTAGCTAACCAATACAAGATACCCCTAAAACCAAAAACGAAGTCGCTGGCGCACAAAATGCCGTCGCCGAACATGCTACCCCGTCAGGTGTGACACCGTCCGGGTTGCCCAAATTAGCTATCGTGGACAGAAACGGCAAAATTGGGGGTGAACCGTCGGATGCTTCGCTCTCCCCTCCACCCACGGACAAAGATGGTGAGAGAGGCGCGCTTCATCGCGAGAAAGAGCATGGCGATGCCAATGTTGCTGCTACTCCGGAGGGCAGCATCTCTCCAAAAACAACACTAGGTATGATGCCCTTCCTGTTTATCAAAGCTATCTGGTTACACGTTGCAAGGTACTCCGGAGAATGAAACTGAAGAGGCAACCTCACGACACAATGGCGACGGACCAAGTGCTTCCCGACTGACAACCTTGTTGTCGGAGCTACAGCCCCTGCGTTGCTCGCCATCGGCGGATCAAGACAGTGAGGACAGTGACGGACCACCCCGCACGCGCGAATCTACAATCTCAATGCCTTCTTCGTCCACATCACCACCGTCAGACCGTGACGTAGTATATGTTGGGTTTCAGCCTCTGTTCAAGACTTCGCAGATTCGATTGCAGCTACTGCGGGTATGAGCCTCATTGACGAAGTTTTTTCTCGGCTTCTGAGGTCAAAATCCACGTCACGCAGCCAATGATGTGCAAGTGGTTAGTGGGGCCAAACATGAGGCCACCAAGGTCTAAAAGGCCATGGACCCCCATCTTTCTAGATACAGTTCTTTGATAGCAATAAAACCATGCAGACGCGAACAACTTGAAAATGAACCACTCAAACGAATTATATCGAGCAAGATATATTGTTCAGATGGGAGCCTTAAGTTTGCACAACGCTTGATACGCGTTTTCTTTATCAGTAAAGGCTGCGCATGCCACGAGGCTTGTTGTTTTCCTCTGAGAGTTGGTTATTTCTTTCGGTCACGTGGGAAGGGATTCGTGACCAC